>NC_090324.1:88667789-88762795 GCF_040869045.1 Eurosta solidaginis | reverse complement strand
GAAATTAGACACATCTGGCTATATGCCTTAGTTCTAACCAGTGTTTATAAAGAGTTAAATAATCACTATTCTGTGCAGTTGTTAGATTGTGCAAAACTAATTCAAATGCTGGAATTGCTATCCCTACATGCTATATGCGCATAGCATAGACCGCTGATGACAGTGTATAGCGCAACCAATAACAATACAAAAGTTTTAGTTTTTTTGCTTTTTGACATCATAGTCATGTGATCTCCTTTTGATAAAGTTATAAGGAATTTTGATTGTAGTAAGGCTTTATGCCTTCTAGCTAACCGATGGCCTAATCAACTAATGTTTTACAGACACATGATTTCAATCTTTATCTCACCTTCCATTGTGAGATGCTTTCAATAGTTATTTTTTTGTATACCACATCTCTCCAATGATTTGAAGATATCATTATATACGAGATTAGTTCTAATCCTTAAACAGACAAATTTTCTTTCCAAGCCTTAGATTATTATTGATACTTATTTTAGCCACGCTAGGACCACCTGACCCAAAATAACAACCACACAACCTGGAGAGATTGACTACAATATTTTTTTTTTTGCTTGCTAAAACATAATTTTTTGAGAGAACAAACTATTAAATTTTATTTTTTGAGAAATTTTTTTTTTGTAATTGATTAGCTGAGTACTTTTTATGTTTCAATAATTATGAACAAAATGGCATAGATGAATGTTATTGTGAGATCGAAATAAAAAAAACGGAATTTATATTCACCTTTTATTTCAAGAAAAGAAGTCTTACAATCTTATAAGCTTCTAAAAAAAACTTAATAATTTTTTTTGCGGTGATCTGCTAAATAATTCTTGTTTATTTTTTTAAACGAGTTTATTTAGCTCGACTTGAGAGCCTAGCTGGCCGGGACGCCTTTGTAATTGAAATTTAAGGAAGTTCCCGATATGATACAAACTTGAAACTTGGAATATAGTTCAGAACCCGATGACAATGCAATAATAAGAAAAAAAACTCCGATAGGTGGTACGTGGATCGAAATATTTCAAAAAGTCGTACTTGTGGTCCGATTTGGTTCATATTTGGAACACATAATACATACATGAATAGAAAGCGATTGTCCAATTTAGCTCATATTTGGAACACGTAATACATACAAGAATAAAAAGAGACCTATGAAAAAAATCGGCGCTAGTGGCGCAAGGATCGGGATATTTAAAAAATCGTATTTGTTGTCCGATTTGGCTCGTATTTGGAACACATAATAGAACATGAATAGAAAACGGCCTGTGAAACTAATCGCCGCTAGGTGGCGGAAGGATCGAGATATTCAAAAAAATCGTATTTGTGGACGGATTTGGTCCATATTTGGAACCAAATATTTTGAATAAAAAGCGACCTATGATGTCCGATTTGGCCCATATTTGGAACAAATATTACATACAGTCCGGTAGAAGTGACATCAAGATATTTTGGAGTTCGAGGTGGGAGTCGAGTGAAGTCTCTTGAAGGAGTATGTATTGAGGACTTAGATTGTAACAAATTGGCAGGAAAGAGTCCTTGCAATAATGAGTCACTAAATGAACAAAATAATAGGCAATTAAATAAAGACTAACAAGTAAGGACGGGACTGTCTTCGGCTGTGCCGAAGACTTCATACCTTCCCATTCGTATTCTCCTAAACGATTTTTAAGATAAATAAAAAATAAACAAGTAAGGACGGCTAAGTTCGGGTGTAAACGAACATTACATACTCAGCTGAGAGCTATGGAGACAAAATAAGGGAAAATCACCATGTAGGAAAATGAACTTAGGGTAACCCTGGAATGTGTTTGTACGACATGTGTATCAATTGGAAGGTATTAAAGAGTATTTTAAGAGGGAGTGGGCCATATTTCTATAGGTGGACGCCATTTAGGGATATCGCCATAAATGTGGACCAGGGCTGACTGTGGAATTTGTTTGTACGATATGGGTATCAAATGAAAAGTGTTAATGAGTATTTTAAAAGGGCGTGGGCTTAGTTCTATAGGTGGACGCCTTTTCGAGATATCTCCATAAAGGGGGACCAGGGGTGACTCTAGAATTTGTTTGTACGATATGGGTATCAAATGAAAGGTGTTAAATGAGTATTTTAAAAGGGAGTGGGCCTTAGTTCTATAAGTGGACGCCTTTTCGAGATATCACCATAAAGGTGGACCAGGGTTGACTCTAGAATTTGTTTGTACGATAGGGGTATCAAATGAAAGGTGGTAATGAGTATTTTATAAGGGAATGGGCCTTAGTTCTATAGGTGGACGCCTTTTCGAGATATCACAATAAAGGTAGACCAGGGGTGACTCTAGAATGCTTCTGTACAATATGGGTTTCAAACGAAAGGTGTTAAATTTTAAAAGGGAGCGGGCCTTAGTTCTATGGGTTGACGTCTTTTCGAGATATCGCCATAAAGGTGGACCAGGGGTGACTCTAGAATTTGTTTGTACGATATGGGTATCAAATGAAAGGTGTTAATGAGTATTTTAAAAAGGAGTGGGTTTTAGTTCTATAGGAGGACGCCTTTTCGAGATATCGCCATAAAGGTGGGCCAGGGGTGACTCTAGAATTTGTTTGTATGATATGGGTATCAAATGAAAGGTGTTAATGAGTATTTTAAAAGGGAGTGGGCTTTAGTTCTATAGGTAGACATCTTTTCGAGATATCGCCATAAAGGAGGACCAGGGGTGACTCTAGAATTTGTTTGTACGATATGGGTATCAAATCAAAGGTGTTAACGAGTATTTTAAAAGGCAGTGGGCCTTAGTTCTATAGGTGGACGCTTTTTCGAGATATCGCCATAAAGGTGGACCAGGGATGACTCTAGAATTCGTTTGTACTATATGGGTATCAAACGAAAGGTGATATTGAGCATTTTAAAAGGGAGTGGGCCTTAGTTCTATAGGTGAACGCCGTTTCGAGATATCGCCATAAAGGTGGACCAGGGGTGACTATAATGTGTTTGTACGGTATGGGTATCAAATTAAAGGTATTAATGAGGGTTTTAAAATGGAGTGGTGGTAGTTGTATATGTGAAGGCGTTTTCGAGATATCGAACAAAATGTGGACCAGGGTGACCAAGAACAGCATCTGTCGGGTACCGCTAATTTTTTTATATATGTAGTACCATAAACAGTATTCCTGCAAAACTTCCAAGGGCTTTTGATTTCGCCTTCGGAACTTCTTCATTTTCTTCTACTTAATATGGTAGGTGGTCACACACATTTTACAAAGTTTTTTCTAAAGTTATATTTTGCGTCAATAAACCAATCCAATTACCATGTTTCATCCCTTTTTTCGTATTTGGTATAGAATTATGGCATTTTTTTTACTTTTGGTTATTTTCGATATCGAAAAAGTGGGCGTGGTCATAGTCGGATTTCGGCCATTTTTTATACCAATACAAAGTGAGTTCAGATAAATACGTGAACTAAGTTTAGTAAAGATATATCGATTTTTGCTCAAGTTATCCTGTTAAAGGCCGAGCGGAAGGACAGACGGTGACTGTGTATAAAAACTGGGCGTGGATTCAAACGATTTCGCCCTTTTTCACAGAAAACAGTTATCGTCCTAGAATCTAAGCCCCTATCAAATTTCACAAGGATTGGTAAATTTTTGTTCGACTTATGGCATTAAAATTATCCTAGACAAATTAAATGGAAAAGGGCGGAGCCACGCCCGTTTTGAAATTTTCTTTTATTTTTGTATTTTGTTGCACCATATCATTACTGGAGTTGAATGTTGACATAATTTATTTATATACTGTAAAGATATTAAATTTTTTGTTAAAATTTGACTTAAATTTTTTTTTAAGTGGGCGTGGTCGTTCTCCTAGTTTATTAATTTTTATTGGGCATACATGTAAACAATGAATAGTTTATTGGTATTCAATATTGCGTATATTGATCAGAATGATTTAGTTAATAAAGAAAATGTATTTCAATTATAAAATGAATATAAAAATGAACGAACGAAGGTGGATGTTAAACTTGCGGCTGTCTATGTCAACTTTTCTTCAGCTAATGTCTCTCTTCCCACGAGTTACTACTGACAGTTGTCTTGGTGATGCCAGCTTGAACCGGTGTTCAGGGTAACCATCTCACATTCGGTCATCCTGACAACCATCTGCCCCAGATGCCTCGGTTTCATCCTCTTGCTCGGTGTCTGTCTCATCTTCGCATTGAATAAAACGCCAAAGTTTGATATTATCTGCGCTTGTAGATGTCTGATTTGGCCCTTGAAATTCGGCGGTTTTTTTCACGTCATATCTTCCATTTGGTTTAACTTTTATGATTTCATAAGGACCAATATACTTATTCGCCAGTTTCTTCCCGGCTACGAACTGCGTGACTTTGATGGCAACTAAATCTGTTACACGATAGCCATGATGTCCTTTGCGTGTTTTATCAAAATTTCTTTTATAACTTTCTTGTGCTTTTAATATGTTTTCTCTAGCTTCCATTCTGATTTTGTTGCGAACTTCTTTTAACCCCATTGCTACCTCCTCTTCTAGAATGTTGAGTATTTCCGTATTCATCTCACTTCGCATTTTCACCCCAAATAAAATTTCAAATGGCGTGAACTTGGTCGAACAGTGAATGTGGCCATTAATTGCTTGCTGCACTTTTGATGTATATTTGTACCATCTCGCAGGCTCAGCCGCTGACAATTTGGCTAAAACGGAAAGGATTACCCTGTTCACCCTTTCTATTTGACCGTTACCCCTGGGTACACCAGATGTTGTTTCGATATGTTCGATTTTATTTGACTCGCAAAATTCTTTAAATAATTTCGAGGTGAAAGCTCCACCTTTGTCACTTATAATGCGCTGTGGACTACCAAAAATAACCATCACAGGGTACAGACTTAGACTGTCTACGTGGCGCATTCGGCTTCCAGCTCGATGCTCTATAATAAAATTAAAATCTTGCAGGTACATCCACCATTGAACCACTTGGCGTGGTACATCTTTCTTGCTTGCCGTCTGTTTGAAAGCTGCACAATCAGTGACCAACTCAAACGTTATACCCAAAAGGTAGTGACGCAACCTTTTTGTCACTAAATGGGCTGCTTTCACTTCTAAAAAATAACTATACAGCGCTTCTTCCTGTTTTGTTGTTTTTCTGCTGTAAAAATAAACAGGGTGCCACTCATTGTCCTGCTGCTGTAACAGTGTAGCGCCAAACCCGTGCTTGGATGCATCAATATGTAACTGCGTCTTAGCATTGTACTGAAAACTTCTCAATACAGGCTCCTGTAGTAATGCCGATTTTAACTTTTCAACGGCTTGCAATTCTTCTGTCTCGAATTTGAAAACGGCGTCTTTCTTTAGCAGTTGTGTTAATGGTCTGGCTATGGTCGCATACCCTCGCACAAACTTGCGGAAATAACCTGTTAGCCCGAGGAAGGCTTGTGCTCCCCTTACATTTTGCTGCACAGGGAATTTTTTGACCGCCTTAATTTTTTCTTGGCCAGGCCGCACAAAGCCATTCTCTACTTCGTGGCCCAAAAAATTTATTTACCTCTTTAAAAATTTGCATTTATTCCAATTAATTTGTAGCCCAAACTTTTGTGCTTGACCTAACACCTTTCGCATGTTATCTAAACATTGTTCAGCCGATTTAGTATACTACAATATCGTCGACGTATATTTCCATTATGTCCTCGTTAATCATCTCTCTAAAAACATAATTAATAAATCTTACAAATACCGCTGGCGAGTTACAAAAACCAAAGGGTGCTTTATTAAACTCAAAAAGTCCTTCTCTGGTTACAAATGCAGTGTATTTGCGACTTTGCTCTTCGACCTCAACGTGGAAAAACCCATTTTTGAGATCCATGACAGTATAGAATTTGGCGGCTTGTAATTTCTCAATAACCACATCTATTATAGGCACCGGAAATCTATCTTTCAGTACCATTGAGTTTAGCTTTCGAAAATCAACGCATAATCTGTACGAATTATCTTTCTTTTTGGCCAACACTACCTTGCTCGCTACATCTGAGACTGATTCTCGTACTATACCTTGTCTTAACCACTCCTCGACCTGATTTTTTACGACCTCATGTTGAGCTATCGACAAGCGACTCGGACTCTCAAAAAAAGACATATTGTTACCGCTTGGAATGATACTTAGCTTTACTGGACAATGTTGTTTGCTATCTGATGGCTTATAATTTTCGATTAATTGCGTTACTGCTGATTTATATTGTGACTCAACATCGATGTCGAGATCAGTTTCTACTACATTATAAACATTGCCTTGTAATTGTTCTTCATTCATGGCCTCGGCTGCTTGCACAAATTTATACCCATTTGCATCTAAAATTACTGTGAACTTTTGCAATAAATCGTACCTTAAAATAACATCTACGTTTATTTTCTCATCTGGTACTACCAAAAATGTGTGTTGTATATTTAGACCATCTATCCCGATTTGTGCTTGGAATTTGCCTAATACCGGAGTAGCAATATTTCCCAAACCGTACAGCTTCGCACGACTTATTTGCATTGCGCACCCAGCAAATTTATCTTCATACATGGCTTTGCTCACTAGCGATGCATCAGCCCCGGTAACAACCAGACATGAAATATTATTGTTGTTTACTTTAACAACCTTGTATCTAGTTTGACTTACTACATTAATATTTTTCTTAAAATCTGCGCAACCCTTTGCCATATGCCCAGTACCATTGCACTTAAAACATTTCGTTGGCTCTTTGCAATCAGCACGCTTATGTTGTGCCGAGCCACAATTAAAACAATGTTTTAAAGCATATGATTTGTTATTCTTCTCTGTTTTGAGTTGTTTATTTTCATGCTGCTTTCCAACTGCACCACTTTTTCCGACCAACTCAATTAACTCATAACATTTAATCAAATCTTTAAATGTTGGCGCACTATAAAGAGGATATTTTAGATCGTCACGCACTTGTAGGCCATCGGCAATATATTTTATTACGGACTCATTATCCACACACCCTAATGCAGCAATTTTTCGCATATTTAATACATATTCATGAAAACTTTCTGATACCTTCTTTCGCCGTTCTCTTAACATTTTATGTACTTCGTTACTGCACAGCTTTCTGTCAAATTCTTCGATTAACATCTCGCATAATGCTTCGTAAGTTGATATTGTTGCCGTTTCCAACAACAATTTCGCTGTGCCTTTCATCTTATTGCGAGCGTTCACATATTTTTGTTTTGCAGTCAATTCGTATGCATCTGCATTTGCGTCGAAGTTGCTAATCCATTGTCGCACTGGTATTGACGAGCCATCATATTCTGGTACTATTTTTGCAAAACAGTCAACTGTTACGCCATTTCTGCTGCTTTGCTCAATACTCTGCATCAGCGCCTTAACCAATTCGCTGAAATCGTTACTACCCTCCTTTGTCATTTCGTTTTTCATGAACGTATATGTTACTGCGTTTGTTGAAATGGAACTCGTTGTTTCTACTGCGATGTCTGTTGCTGTAACCTCTGCATCGTATTTGCCTCTGCTACTAATGTCAACGCTATTAGTTTCACTGGACGTACACGCTGCTTCTGTGTTCGTTGATTTGAGAACTGCTGCTATAACCTCAGTTACTTCTACGTTCTTTTCTCTGCTGTTGCTGCTGAAATTGATTTCACCACTTGTTTTGCTTAAGTGATCTGCTTCTACTGAACTCGTTGCTGTATTTGTATCGACCTCGGCTTCTGGTCGCTGCTTTGTACTGCTGTCTTTTTCGGCTGTTCTGCTTTCGTTTTGCTGCTTCGACTCCACTATTTTTAATGAACGCAACAACATTCCACTCAAACACGTTCAAATGGTTGAGCCCCCATGTAAACAATGAATAGTTTATTGGTATTCAATATTGCGTATATTGATTAGAATGATTTAATTAATAAAGAAAATGTATTTCAATTATAAAATGAATATAAAAATGAACGAACGAAGGTGGATGTTAAACTTGCGGCTGTCTATGTCAACTTTTCTTCAGCTAATGTCTCTCTTCCCACGAGTTACTACTGACAGTTGTCTTGGTGATGCCAGCTTGAACCGGTGTTCAGGGTGACCATCTCACATACATATAGTAATAGGAGTAACGTTCCTGCCAAATTTTATCATGATATCTTCAACGACTGCCAAATTACAGCTTGCAAAACTTTGAAATTACCTTCTTTTAAAAGTGGGCGGTGCTACGCCAATTGTCCAAAATTTTACTAATTTTCTATTCTGCGTCATACGTTCAACTCACCTACCAAGCCTCATCGCTTTATCCGTGTGTGATAATGAATTATCGCAATTTTTCGGTTTCTCGAAGTTTTCGATATCGAAAAAGTGGGGGTGGTTATAGTCCGATATCGTTTCTTTTTAAATAGCGATCTGAGATGAGTGCCCAGGAACCTTCATGCCAAATTTCATCAAGATACCTCAAAATTTACTCAAGTTATCGTGTTAAGGGGCGGACGGACATGGCTCAATCAAATTTTTTTTCGATACTGATGATTTTGATATATCTCGATTCCTTTATACCTGTACAACCAACCGTTATTCAATCAAAGTTATTATACTCTGTAAGCTCTGCTCAACTGAGTATAAATAAAATTAAAGAAAAAAAAAACTTTTTTAAAAATAAGCTTTTATTATTGGTTAATAAAATTAACTAAAAAGTAAACAATAAATTGACTCTAAAGAAATATAACACTTTATAAGTTTATTGTAATCTTTAACGATAATTAGGCTTTTTCGTCTGCGACAAAAGAATTCAATATTGTACATAATTATATATTTTTAACATTAAAACTTTACACCTAAATTATTAAACCGTACAGTTTATATCACAGTTCTAATTGTTCTAATAAAAAACGTGTTGAATTTTGATGGTATAATTAAAAACATTTAGGATCTCCTTTTCTTGCTATCGCAATGTAACACGCTTTTATTAGAACAATTAGGACTGTGATATACTGTAAGGTTTAATAATTTAGGTGTAAAGTTTTAATGTTAAAAATATATAATTATGTACAATATAGAATTCTTTTGCCGCAGACGAAAAAGCCTAATTATCGTTAAAGATTACAATGAACTTATAAAGTGTTATATTTCTTTAGAGTCAATTTATTGTTTACTTTTTAGTTAATTTTATTAACCAATAATAAAAGCTTATTTTTAAAATTTTTTTTTTTCTTTAATTTTATTTTTTACTTTTTGTTCGTTTTATTAACAAGTAATAGAAGCTTGTTCTTAGAAAACCCTTTTCTTAAATTTAATTTAAATAGGAATTTTTTTAAATTTTTAGTAGGGTAAAATATTGTTTAAACTAGTTACGTAATCTTTACTTAGTTATTTGTAACGTTTCTCATTCTATCCATTTCTTTTAATGCATCAACTTACTTTTTAGTTAATTTTATTAACCAATAGTAAAAGCTTATTTTTAAAAAAGGTTTTTTTTCTTTAATTTTATTTTTTTTCTTTAATTTTATTATATCATAATCCGAATATATTGGGGCATATTCATAATCGAAATAAAATGTGACTAAGTTAGTTGAAGCATTTTTGACAGAGAGCACATATAAAATTGTGTCAAACAGTGTTAAATAACTTAACTTTGCCTATGCCGCGTTCTGTTTACAACTACTTATTGCAGATCTCTCATCTGTGGGTTAAATCTGTTTTAAAATAAAATTCCTACTTTCGCTTAGCTAAAATTCCATCGCCAAAAATCTGTAAAACAAAATCAAGTGCGCAGAAAAGTATGCAACATTTACCGTTAACAGCCTAACGGCGTTAGCGTTCGTTGTATCCACAGAATTTTTACACTTTGAAAATGACGGCTGTTGTTTGCAAGGTTGCATTCCTTTGAGTCTTCGTGTTCACCATCTGGATTAACAAAGTCATGAGCCTGGACATTCGTGCAATTTTAGTGATGTAAATTGCATGGCGCCAGCGCCAATGTGGTGCCAGCTCAATGGTAGCTCATTGACGAAATGACTCCAGTCGAAATTTTGACGCTACTTAGTAGTGAGTGCGTAGTAAATTTCACTTGCACTATTGAGTGAAACGAATTTTGTGTGTCAGGCACGAGTTTGGTGTTATTGGCGCTACTGACAATGATGACACTGATCTGATGGCGGTAGCGCTGGTAGTTCAGCTTTTGAATTAGAGAAAGAATTGATGACCCGTGCAAATTATTATGGCTTTGGCCGTGTAAATTATTATGTTGTATTTGCACCAAATAAATGCTGCGGACATAACAACCGGAGTCATTTTTTAGTTGTATATTTTTAATTTAATGCAAATTAATATGGGTGTGTTTGAGCGGCCAAATAATAGCAGTAGTATTGCTAAAGTGCTGCTAAGTTGATGGAATGTCGCTAATTTCCTAGCGATGATCAATAGATTATCAATATTTCGTTCAACGGACACTCGAAATTGCCACATCTGCTCAAATTTTCCAAGTTTTTCCATTCTTGATTTAACTTAAGCTGTTATGCCAATATTTTTCAGCGAGCTTTTTTCAAATAGGTAATTTTTCCAAAAGCAAAATAAATTACAGAAAAGATTACAGAGTTAAACAGCCTTAAAATTTCAGCTATGTTGGTTATACACAGAAATACAACAGAGGGTTGTGTCTCTGCTTTTCACAAGCGTTGAGATTCACCACGCGTGATTCACCACGTCCAAATATCACAATCCACGGATAGGTACCGGCGGGTTTGTATGGGATTTAGGCTGCTATGCCAAAGTAAATACAAATCTTTACCGATAACTGTGTTATCGATTAATTTATCGAATTCTAACAAAGTAATATTGCATTGTCATCGGAGTTATAAATGTGTGCAAAATTTCAGCTCATTCGGACACCGGGAAGTGTATCAAATTTAACTTGCAAGATTCCATTACAGACAACAAAAGTGAAACTAAATAAAAGCTTATAAAATAGGTAGGTACTATGTGTGAGGATGCAAAGTTTCAAGTTTTTTGTGGTCTGCATGTAAAACCTGTGACTACGAATCACGTATCTCAACAATATAAACGTAAGTATTTGATGAAACTTTATGAAATTTTAAGCTTCTACCCGTAAAAAAGGAACAAAAATGAGAGTTTATATGGGGTATATAATATATATACCACCGACCTCTATGATTTTTACAGACAACAATATATGCTATATACGTAAGCATTTGGTGAAATTTGAAGTTTCTAGCTGTTAAATTGCAGCTGAAATTGCGAATATATATATATATATATACAGTATATACCCCCATTTATATACTATATATACCACCGATCTCTATGATTTTTTCACACAATAATATATGCTATAGGCGTAAGCTCCTGGTGAAATGTGAAGCTTATATCTGTTAAAATGGGGCAGATATTGCGAAAAGTTTCTTATCTGAACAATCGGTTGTATGAGATATATAATATATACACCACCGATCTCTATAATTTTTTCTGACAACAATATATGCTATATACGTAAGCATTTGGTTAAATTTGAAGATTCTAGCTGTTAAAATGTGGCTGAAATTGCGAAAATATATATACATACTGTAACGAATTTACTGAAATTCCGCTTATTGCAAATCTTCTGCTAACGGTCGAATCGCTAAACTGTTGAGTAAATAACTCCAATATTAAATAATGCAAAAATGGCCTTTATTAAAGTACTTCACAATAACACTTCTATTGCTCGCCAGATAGCGTCTTAAATCAAGCTGATTGTCGTACTTCTACTGTTGCTGCCTTTTCTACTCTGTGATTTCTCGTTCGCATACTTCTAGGCGCATCCATTTCTAGAATTTACTAGTTGATTATCAGCTATAAAATTACTACGTTTATAGCATCTCATATGCGCTTTTATATGTGAGCACAATTATAATTGCCTACTTTTGGGAGCATCTCAGATAAGATATCTGCATGTGTTTGTGCGTCTCTTCTCCGCTGCGTGTACGTACACAAGTGTAGACATAATGATTGATTTATTGATGTGCATGCAAGTCACTGTTTAGCATCGGCTTAGAGATGATAGTATCCCTTAGTGTTGCTAATATTCGACACACTGCACTCCACCTAAGTCTGATCGTCCCGATCAGACAAATCTCTCGATCTAAACGCTGCTAGCATCTCCAAATGTACAACTCTTCTACTTCGTGGTTTCCCAATGGTTTTTTTGCGGTAGATGACATCGCTGATCCTCTTCACAACTCTGTACGGGCCTTCCCAACTGCACCAA
Source organism: Eurosta solidaginis (assembly GCF_040869045.1). Taxonomy (NCBI): domain Eukaryota; kingdom Metazoa; phylum Arthropoda; class Insecta; order Diptera; family Tephritidae; genus Eurosta; species Eurosta solidaginis. Next base: position 88,750,549 of record NC_090324.1, on the reverse strand, counting down.
AATTCGGATGAAACACCTTTCCGCCGGTGAGGGTTGTATAGCAGTACCAACTCTCTCCCGGAAACCTTCCGAATTATTTTTCTTGTCGTACCTGTGTTTCATCTTACCACTTATTACCCTGGGCCGTTTCCTCACACTCTGTTCTTTGGCCAATGAAGAACTACTTCGCACAGCTTGATCTTGACGGATTGACTTTGCATCATCAGTATTGCCTTGAGGTTTCAGAAGAGTAGTGCGCGCTGGCTTAAAACCACCCTTGCATTCTTTCTGGAAAATTCTTTCAGTTGTTTTAGTACGTCCATTAGGGTTTGTCAATACCAGTGTTTTTCTCGCACGTACCTGTGGTTTTGATTTGTTTGGCCCATTCGTTCCATCAACCCTTGTCCGATCTGCTGCCTTTGACTTTTGTGGTTTTTATCGAATCTCTTTCACCAGCACTTGATTACTGCTAAACCCTTTTTCCAAACTGAAGTTAAGTGGCACATCCTGGTTCTCATAACGCATCACCCTTCTCTGCATATCGATCTTGATGACATGGTCAACCAAGAAGTCCACTCCCAATATGACTTCATCAACGATCTCCGCCACAACGAATTTGTGTAGAACTGTGACCTATCCAATTAAGACTTCACATTTCACATCTCCCTGGACTTGGTTATACTCGCCAGTGACCGTACGCAACCTTGCTCCAGGTAACGGTTTTACTCTCCTGTTGACCAAGTGAGATCGGATTTAGGAATGAGATGCGCCCGTATCTACAGTCAGTACACGTTCTTTGCCACCCGCATTCCCTCTGACGGTAAGACTGCTCGATTTTCTACCAATTTGCGACACAGATATCACAGGACATTCAATAGTTGGAGCTAGCTCTCAATCTCTACATCTTACTCGCTCTTGCTCATCCCCTCCAGCTTTGTTTTTAAGACCACCCATGCTGTTGAAACCACTAGGATCAAGATCGCAATGACGTGCAATGTGACCGGGCTTCCCGCATTTGAATCATTTGATAACTCTTTCACTCCGCTTTTGCGACCCTTTCAGCGCCTCCAATATTGCGTCTAACCTCTCTGGCCTTTATACTTCCACACGGCGTGCTTTGAAAACTGGCTTACACAGAAGCGGAGCTGTTTCCTGAATCAGAGCATATGATACCGTTTCTGTGAATATAGGTTTTCGGTTTGCGTGTATCGCTCGCTTCGTTTCCACGTCCCGTATGCCTTTTATAAAGCTCTGGATTTTTACCCTTTCGGTGAATTCCACGGGTGCGTCCGCATTCGCTAAATGTGTCAGCCTTTCAACATCCGACACAAACTCCTGCAATGTTTCACCAGGCCTCTGGAAGCGGTTCAGTAACTCCATTTGGTATATCTGTCTCCTATGCTCAGTTCCATATCGTTTTTCTAGAGCGCCTATCAATGCTTCAAAACAGTTCCTTTCGCCCTCTGGAATGGTTTGTAAAATCTCAGCTGCAGGCCCTTTCAATGCCATAAACAGTGCAACTTTATCTTAAGTATTCCAATTGTTCACTGCTGCGGTCTTCTCAAATTGTAGCTTAAAGACCTGGAAAGGAACAGAACCGTCAAAAGATGAAGTTTTTACCTTCGTATTACTCGCTGAAGCAGCCGGACGATTAAGTTGCAACTCCTGGATACGTTCTCTCAAAGCATCTACCTCGGCCTCGATTTTTTCCTCAAATTGCGTTATTTTCTCGTCCATACACGCTTCCAATTGTGCAGAGATCTGCGATGATACCTGTGCTGAAATTTGTGCCGACATTTCGGATATTCGTGCGTCTTGTGCTTCAATTTTAGATGTTATTTCTGACGATATCTCTGAGATACGTGTCTCCTGTGATTCCAGTAGGGGTGCCATATATGTCTCTTGCTCTTCCAGTTGGGATGCCATATATGTCTTCTGCTCTTCCAGTTGTGATGACATTTTTGTGGATATTTGTGATGACATTTCTGTTATACGCGTTTCTTGTGCTTCAGTCTTGGATGTTGTGCGTGTCTCCTGCGATTCCAGTTGAGATGCAATATAAGTCTTCTGTTCTTCCAGTTGAGATGACATTTGCGACGACATTGATGTTACTGTCGATGTTTGTGTAGATATTGCAGCCAATATCATGTTCAATTCTGTGCTCGGAACTGTCTGCGATGTTTAATTTTTCTCTTCTCTCCTCGCCATCAAGAGGAAAGACATACTCTTCCACGTTAATTCCCTATAATTCCATTGCCCTTCGTAATCATGCGTGAAGTTCGAGTTTGTTGCCGGTTGTATTCCATCCTCGGCTCTCCAACTCCTTCTTCAGTTGCTGGATCTTCAATTCACTCCACTTTGCCACGTCCAAGTTGTATTCGAAGTCTTCGGAATTTATTCAACAATTCCTCTTCTGACACCAATTGTAACAAATTTACTAAAATTCCGCTTATTCTAGATCTTCCGCTAACGTTTGAATCGCTAAATTGTTGAATAAATAACTCCAATATTAAATAATGCAAAAATGGCCTTTATTAAAGCATTTCACAATAACACTTCTATTGCTCGCCAGACAGCGTCTTAAATCAAACTGATTGTCGTGCCTCTCCTGTTGCTGCCTTTTATACTCTGTGATTTCTCGTTCCCATATTTCTAGGCGCTTCCATTTCTTGAATTTACTAGTTGGTTATCAACTATAAAATTACTACGGTTATAGCTTCTCATATGCGCGTGTATATGTGAGCACAATTATAATTGCCTAATTTTGGGAGCACCTGAAATAAGATATCTGCCTGTGTTTGTGCGTCTCTTCTCCGCTGCGTGTACGTACATATGTGTAGACATAATGATTGATTTATTGATGTGCATTAGAGTCACTGCTTAGCATCGGCTTATAGATCATAGTATCCCTTAGTATTGCTAATATTCGTCACAATACTATATATATACTATGTATACCACCATATATATACTATATATACCACCATATATATACTATATATACCACCGATCTCTATGATTTTTTTAGACAACAATATATGCTATATACGTAAGTATTAGTTGAAATTTGAAGCCTCTAGCTCATAAAATGGGGCAGTAATTTCGAAAAGTTTCTTATCTAAATAATTTAAAGTTGTGCGTGGGGCGGGGGGGGGGGGTATATACTATATATAGACCGATCTCATCCATTTTTTCAGACAACAATATGTGCAATATACGAGAGCATATGGCGATGTTTGAAACTTCAATCTGATAAAGTCAGGAAGATATGACAAAAATCCTCTTTTTCTGAAATATCGGTTGTATGGAGGATATATGCTATAGTGGTCCGATCCGGCCGGTTCTGACAAATGTCTAATCGGACACCTGAATAAACCCGCTCACAAAATCAAATTCAAATCAAGATATCTCAAAAATTGCGGGACTAGTTTGCATACAAACAGACAGACGAACAGACGGACAGACTGACATGGCTAAATCAACTCAGCTCTTCATCCTGATTATTTCGGTATCCTTAATGGTGGGCCTATCTATTTTCCTTTAAAGACTTACAATTTTGAGATTCGTGCTAAAGTTAATATACCATTTCATTTTCATGAAAGGTATAATAAGGACGGGACTGTCTTCGGCTGTGCCGAATACTTCATACCGTTAATGAATGGGGCTGAACAATAATTTTATCCCATTCGTAATCTCCAAATAATCGGCTGTATAAGATAAGAAATATATAGTGAACAGATGCGCATACCTAAACGATTTTTAAGATATATATAAAATAAAAAATACTTAGGTACTTTGTGTTTTTTGTGGTCTGCATGTAAAACCTATGACTACGAATCACGCATCTCAACAATATATGACGTAAACGTAAGTATTTGATGATATTTTAAGCTTCTAGCCGTAAAAAAGGGGCAAAAATAACAGTTTATGTGGGGTATATAATATATATACCACCGATCTCTATGATTTTTTCAGACAACAGTATATGCTATATACGAATGCATTTGGTGAAATTTGAAGCTTCTAGCTGCTAAATTGGGGCAGAAAGTGCGAAAAGTTTCTTATCTGAACAATCAGATGAATGAGATATATACTATATATACAACCGATCTCTATGATTTTTGAGACAACAATACATCCTATATACGTAAGCATTTGGTGAAATTTGAAATTTCTAGCTGTTAAAATGGAGCTGAAATTGCGTATGAGGTGGGTTTTGTCGAAGGTTGAGGTACCACTAAGTCAATCCACGGTCAAGTAGAGGTCTCACAAACACCCACTTAATAAGAACACAGTAGTTATGTGTTAATGACGAATACACACACACACACACGGCTTGAAGGGTAGTGCGGGCAGCAGCTTTCCGTACAAAGATGGCGGGGGAGGGAGGCGAGCGGCGGCAAATGGTCGTTGTAGTAGCGGAGGGATCAGTACGGCGGTTGAACGGCGGTGCAGGAGCGGGCGGGTTGGTACGGTGGTCTGGAGGCAGCGGTGGGATCAGCGCGGCGGCGGGACGGCGGACAGTGTTAGCGGACGGATTGGTGCAGTGATATGGGCGCAGTGGCGGGAGTAGCACAGCGGCTGGACGGCTGACAGTATTAGCGGACGAATTGGTGCAGCGGTATCGGCGCAGTGGCGGGATTAGCACGGCGGCTGGACGGCGGACAGTATTAACGGACGGATGGGTGTAGCGGTATGGACGCAGTGACGGCACCAGCGAGCTGGCTGGACGGTGATAAGTTAGCGGCGGCTAACGGACTTCGTAGCAGCAGCGCAACGGCGGTAGGATAGCGGGCGGCAAACGGTCGTTGTAGCAGCGGCTTAATGGCGGTAGGATAGTGACGGCAACAACAGGGCGACGGAGCGCGTACCAGTGGCGTGGCCAAGGCGGGGTATCGGTACAAACGTTCTACCTGTTTACCTTTTAGGGGGGGGGGGGGGTGACCAATAGCGGCGTTTGCGGGTGGCAGCTTCTTGTGATGACGCTGTCTCAGTGGCAGTGGCGGGGGACCTGCGAGGAATTAATAATTAGAGTTAGTGTCAGTCCGCTAGCTGGACACCAACGTCTCCATGCCCGCCCGATGGCGGGGCTGGGCGCGTAGTTGTACCAGCCGGAACTCCCTAGGCCAATCCGTGGGCTGAGGGAAAGTGCATCTTGCGGCACAGTGGTAGCACCTTTATCTGCTTGACCGGTCTACGGCCGGAGCCGGGGCGGAGGGGAAAAGGGCCGGATGGTCATAAGGCGGCGAGTCCCCCCCCCCCCCCCCCTTATTTAGCTTGGACACGGGCGAGAAAACCATAAAGGCGACGACCCGTTGTCCCCGCAAGCAAAGAGTGACCAGTGCCGTGGCCGCACTCCCCCTTCCCTCTGGGAGTGGGATTGGCTCGTTTGCTGGACATCGCTCATCCCGTGTTCGCACACTAAAGTAAGGTGCCGGGTAGCGGTGCACCAGCTCTGTCCTTGCCGGTTCGTAGTTTGCGAGGAGAAACTGGGCACGAAGGCACCACGCTACGCAGCTGTAGAACCGGGTCGGCTGGAGCCTTAGGTGAGGGGAAGGGGTGAGGTAGCCATAAGGCGGCGAGTCCCCCCTTACTTAGCTGGGACACGGGCGAGAAAACCATAAAGGTGACGACCCGTTGTCCCGTAAGCAAAGGGTGACCCGTGCTAAGGCAGTACCCTTTCCACTCAGCTAGTCAGGAGGAGTGACTGGGCTGGTTAATAAAGCAACCACTTCCTCTTACTAACCTGCGAAGAATGAAGTGCCAACAGCAAATACATTCCTTTTTGTACTGCTTCTGTTATGATGCGAGTAAGAAATGGACCGCTAAATGGACACTTCAGTGAATTGTCATATACTGTGAGCTGGCGTGCTATGTGCATATTATTGTTGTCGCCAAATACTATTCGCATGCATTGGTATGTAACTGCTGCCCTTGGCTACCTGTTAATGTACTATGTATGTATACTCTCAGGCGTAGGTGAAAAAGGGTTACAGTGGGGTTCTCTGGCGTAGAGGAAAAAGGGTTACGGTGGGGGTAGCACTATTGTAACGCTACGTTACATGCGAAAATATATATATACTATATATATATACAATATATATCACCATTTATATACTATATATACCACCGATCTCTATGATTTTTTTCACACAACAATATATGCTATATACGTAAGCAACTGGTGAAATTTGAAGCTTATAGCTGTTAAAATGAGGCAGATATTGCGAAAAGTTTCTTATCTGAACAATCGGTTGTATGATATATGTACTATATATACCACCGATCTCTATAGCTTTTTCATACAACAATATGTGCTATATACGTAAGCATTTGGTGAAATTTGAAGCTTCTAGCTGTTAAAATGGGGCTGAAATTGCGAAAATATATATATATACTATATATACAGGCCTGTGGAGAGGGGAGGGGGAATGGGGGGATTCCCCCTGGGCCCGTGGTTCCTCAGGGGGCCCGTGATTTAGAGGTACTAAGACATTTTTTTAATTCAGGCGAGTCTTTAGTTGTTCCATGTTCAAATTTTAAGCCGAATTTCAAAAGCAACGAATACTGATCATGATTTTTTGCCTGGGCTTTCGAACAGTGAGGAGACAATAAAAACATCAAGCAAAAATGTTTGTCTACATGAATACGAAATCGTAAAGTTTTCGTGGTGACACTGATGAAGGTTCATTTTCAAAAGTCCTTCAACAATACGACCAACTCTGTATCAAAGTCCAGATTATTTAAACGACTTCGATATCGGTACCATGAATAATGAGTTTTTGCGATCTGAAGAAGTCAGCGAAATAATTCGTCGAGGTCATCAAAAGTGTCCTGTTATTTTTCCACGTGATTTTCATGACGAGGCATTTCCTACCTCGTTGTTAAATGAATCTTGCCAAATGGAGAGGAAGTTGAGCGTGGCTGGTTAGTGTGGAGTGCCAATAGCAATGCTTTTTATTGCCTACCATGTAGTCTGTTAAGCAGCAATACTTTAAATCGACCTAAAATTTGTTGTCCTGGCGGATATTTGAAATTCCAGGTATGGAAGAAGCTATACGATAAACTGCCATCACACGAAAATACTCAAGATCAATGGCGATCTTTACAAAATCTAATTGAAAAGGAGACTTCAATTGATACACTTATCAATGAACAGCTAAGCCCTGAAACTCAAAATTGGAAAGAAATTTTATATAGAATTTTGGACACTGTTTTATTTTTGGGTGAAAGAGGCCTAGCTTTCAAAGGCGAAAGTATATATCTTGGTGATCGAAACAATGGACATTTTTGGGCATCTAAGATCTCATAAGCCATTATGATCCGATACTTAGAGATCATTTGGAGAAAGTTAGGATTTCCCAACAGCAGCACAAATGTTTACAAGTTCACTATCTTTCCCCAGACATTCAGAAGGAGTTTATAGAAATTTGTGCTAAGCACGTGAGGGAAACTATATTAGATCAAGGCAAGAAAGGCAAGAATTTTACTTTTATCGTTGATGATATGCCTGATGCTAGTCACGTTGATTACGTTCATTTTGCGCTAACTCCATTTCAATTCGAAAGCAACAAGTTTTACAATTCTAGAAAGATTTTTGGCTTTCGTGATTTGTAACCAAAAAACTGGTCAGAAATCGCTGATCTAATTTGCCATACTCTAGGTAAACATGAAATCCCATTAAAAGATTGTAGTGCACAAGGGTACAATAACGGCGCCAATATGAAAGAAGCTTACAACGGACCACTACGTCACATTCTCGACAAAAACTCGAATGCTGATTACTCGCCTTGTGCAACCCACAGTCTCAATTTATGTGGTGTTGATGCTGCAGAATGTTGTACGGCTGCAATTACTTTCTTCGGAGTTGTACAAAAGTATTTTACAATTTTCAGCAGCACTCCACAACGATGGGACATCCTCAAAAAAAAATGTACCGAGCTCTCTTCATAGTCTTTCATAAAACCCCAAATTTGACTCCGCAAGCATACGGAGATGTTACCGGCATTCTCAAGTACATCAACAAGTTCGAATGTATCTTGCTGTCCTCAATTTGGTTCAAAATACTGACTACTAATAATGAAAGAAACGTGGTACTACAAGCTAGAACCGCCAACATAGATGTTGAGGTCCAGGTGCCTTATTAGCTGATTTGAAGTTGATCAGGAACCAATGGGTAACAACTTTAAACGAATGCAAAACAGTAGTTTTTCAATTGAACATCTCGCCAAATTTTCCGGTCACTCGAAAGAGAAACCCCAAAAGACGTTGTGAAGATAATTTAGATGAGATGATTACGGATGATTCAGAGTCTGATTTTAGAAACAATACAATTCTGGTGATCGTTGATTCGGTAATCACTGGCATTACTAAACGATTTGCAGCTATGAGAAATTTGAGCGAGACGTTTTCCTTTTTGTGGCGATTTGAAGACATTAATGAAACTATGGTTCGGACGAGCGCAGCAAATTTGTTGAAAAATACAAGTCGGACATTTCTCAAAGCTTAGAGTGCGAAATAATTCACTTGAAACACATTTACGACGCACATTTTGATAAAGGTCTGTCACCATTGGAATTGCTAAATGCCATCTATGTTCAAAATCTGTATACAATTTTCCTCAACATTTGCGATGCTTTACGTATCTTTTGCACTATACCTGTCACTGTAGTTAGTGCAGAACGTTCCTTCATCGTCCTTTCAAGAACCAAAAACTTTGATAGGTCGTGTTCATCTAAAGAGCGAGTTTTAGGACTTGCCACGCTTTGTGTTGAATCCGTTTTGGCAAGACAGTTAACTTTTGATATTATTATAAAAAATTTTGCAGCGAAAAAGCAAGAAAAGCCACTCTTTGATATCCGAACCTTCTATATTGAATAATTAAAATTTATAATTATCCCTAAATTTATCAGAAGTGTATTAAAATGTTACCAGATAACTACAAAAGATTATTTGAAGCAATATGTGGCTGATGAAAGAGAATTTTGTTTCTACGTTACAATAAAATAGTGTAAATAGTAAATATTCTGTGTTAATTTTATTTTCAACTCTTAGTCCAAAAATCATTAGTTGATGTGGCAAATTTTTTTTTATGTAATCCATCAATAATGATTAATGAATGAGACGTCATTAATTCGAATTAATCAAATGTATTAGTGGATTTTTTAAAGGGGCCCCTAAATAGTTTAGTCCCGGGCCCGAATTTTCTCTCTACCGCCCTGTATATACATATATACAATATATACCACCATATATCTATATATATATAAATAAGTGCACATTTTTGGTGTTACTTTACAACTTGAGACCGGCTCCACCAAGTTCAACCAAATTTCTACGGTACATTTGGGCTATCATGTAGATAGTTTCTGTAAAGTTTGATTGAATTTGGTCGAGCGATTCATGAGATATATCACAGCAAGCTACGGCTATGTTTCATACCAATAGATGGTCCTTATTTGCATATTTGCGTTATTTCATGAAATGGAATAGGTGGTGCTTATTTCCATTTTGCATTATTCAATGGCGTTGACGTTTCTAGAATTATAATTTGACGTTTGGCATTTCTCAAGTGAAAACCAAACGAAAAAAAGAAGTCATTTGTTTTTTTTTTTTTTTCATAAAAACTGTTAAAAAAAAATAAACTGGATTTAAGTAAATTCGGTATATGCTGTGCTTGAATTTGGTGAGTAATGTCCCAATAAATTTATTAAGTGTGATTTTGTTGTGTCAAAGAAACAACATTGTAATAGAATTGCGTCGCTTTTCTTCAGAAACAACCATGAACATGGCTGCCATTTTGGCAATAGGGATTTTTCAGATACAATGGAAAGATATACACCACAACACAACATAGTTATCTGTCACATCGTACTTTCGGTGTATACTGACATTAGGTCTTTTTGTTATGAACTATGGAGAATCAACACGTGTGTTCAATATTTATGTAGTTTTCGATCCATAATTGAGTATTTCTTCATTTTCAATTGAATTCATATGAATATTTATACATTATATAATACATTGGGAATTCCTTCTGTAAGTATGTCGTATCGTTGAACAAAAACATAGTAGAAAATTGTGTCAATGATGTATCATGTTTTTCTCTTCAAATTTATTTTTTCAAATGTTCTTTCTTCGTTCCTTTTTCAGAATACATTTAGTGATTTCAACTGTATCTAATCGTGCACATGTGTTTTATTGTGAAATACGACGTGAACGATATGCACGAAATAGATCTGCAGAACCACAGCGGCAAAGAAATCCAGCACGACCAAGAAAAATACGAAGTCGTGTTCTAGAAAATATGTATCTTGCTGCTTTTAATTAAAAAAAAAAAAATAAAATAAATGTAAGGCGCGATAACCTCCGAAGAGATCTAAGGCCGAGCTTCTTTTCCAATTTGCGTCGTGCTCCTCTTGATTTTCCCTACGAATTGGCCGGACGGGACCTATATGTTTAGTGCCGACTCCGAACGGCATCTGCAAGGCAGATGAGTTTTCACTGAGAGCTTTTCATGGCAGAAATATACCCGGAGCGCTTGCCAAACACTGCCCCGCTTAGACAAATTTTCTTCTAATTGAAAAAACCTTATTTCTAAAATTTTGATGTTGCTTTGCCCGGGGTGCGAACCCGGGGCATACGGTGTGATAGGCGGAGCACGCTACCATCACACCACGGTGGCCGCTGCTTTTAATTAAGATCCAAAAATTTATTACAGTATGCATGGATATATTGGATTAATGAGGGCGATATGTCCACATTGTGGAGCAGCTAAGTTTCTGGCTGAAACGGCTGGCATGTGTTGTGCTAATGGCAAAGTAAAATTGCCGGCATTTGAAACTCCACCTGATCCATTGCCCTCATTGATTTTTGGAGGATCACCAATGTCGAAGCATTTTATGAATCATATACAAGAATACAATTCATTATTTCAAATGACTTCTTTTGGTGCTACAAAAATTATAAGAGACAATTTAATGCCGACATTTATGGTCATTACTTCATGTGGAATATCTAATTGTTCTATAGATCTAAGTAACAGTTTCTACAATGTTTCTAAGGATTCTGATCCAACTTCGAATTACATTGCATACATATTACAGATTCAATGTCAGATTTATCATCGAGCGGGTGCATTGTTATGTGAAGACCCCAAAATGACAGGCTTTTGGGGCCTCCACAAATTTGGATTTTTCATATTAAAATTATAAACTGAAGTATAATAATTTATATATATACTAGCCTTTACCCGCGGCCTCGTCCGCAAGGAGAAATTTAAATATATGGGCTATTCGCGTTAGCTTGCTTATTATCTGTTTAAAATTTTGTTTTCTGTCTAATGCATTTTATTTTTGTAATTGAGTAAAAAAAAGAACTAAATGAGCTGATAACCTGATAGGATCCCAAATGATCCCGAAATTATCCAGAAAAAGCTACGAAATGACCCCCACGCTATCGCGGACGGATCCCGAAAACCATCCAGAAATGCCCCAAAAGCGTCTCCAAAAGTTCCCCGAATAGTCCCAAAAAAACCCGAAATGACAGCGACACGATTCTAGACGTATCCAGAGACCCACACAGAAATGATCCCTGAAGGTGTTCCAAAATGATCCAGAAAACGTTCCGAAAACGTTCCCGAGCGGATCACAAAAACCATCCAGAAAATATCCAGGAAGGGTCCCTAAATTATCCCGACATACTCCAGAAAAAGTTCCGAAATGGCTCCGAGGGGATCCACGACAGATCGCGAAAACCATACAGAAATGATTCCGAAAGGATCCCAAAATGATCCCGAAATAGTCCGGAAATGACCCAGATGGGATCCCGCACCGATCCAGAAATGATCCCGGAAGGGTGCAAAACTATCCCGGAAAAGTAATATAAAATCCCGAAATGGCTCCTACGGCATCCCGGACGGATCCAGGAATAATCTCGGAAGAGTCCCCAAATGATCCCAAAATAGTCCCGAAATGACCCTGATGGATCCGGCAAACCATCAAGAAATTATGCCGAAAGGGTCCCAAAATGATCCCGAAATAATACAGAAAAAGTCACGAAACGACCCCTAGAGGATCCCCAAATGATCTCGCATTATCCCCGAAAAGGTCCCGAAATAACCCCGACGGGATCCCGGACAAATCCCGAAAACCATCCAGAAATGATGCCGGAAGGAATCCCAAATGATTCCGAAAAAGTCCCGCATTGATTCCGAAATGACCCTTAAGGGGTCATGGACGGATCCCATAAACCATCCAGAAATTATCCCGATATAGACCCGAAGAAGTCCCGAAATGACCCTGACAGGATCTCGAACGCACCCCTAAATGACCCTGACGGGATCCGGGACAGATCTCTAAATCCATCAAGAAATGATCTTGGGAGGGACCCCAAATGATCCCGAAAAAGTCCCGCAATGATTCCGACGGGATCCTGATCGGATACCGAAAACCATCCAGAAGTGATGCCGGAAAGGTCCTCAAATGATCACCTAATAGTCACAAAATGACCCTGACGGCATCCCGGACAGATCCCGAAATCCATCCAGAAATGATCTTGGGATTGTCCCAAAATTATCCCGAAATAGTCTCGGAAAAGTCCAGAAATTACCCTGACGGGATCCCGGACGAATCCTGAAAACCAATCTTAAATGATGCCGAAAAAGTCCCGAAATGATCCTGATGGGACCCGGAAAGGATCCCGAAAATTAACCAGAAATGATGCCGGAAAGGTCCTCAAATGATCTCCCAATAGTTCCGAAAAGACCCTGACGGGATCCCGAACGGATCCCGACAACTATCCAGAAATTATACCGAAAGGCCCCGCAAATGATCCCGTATTAGTCGAGAAAAACTCCCGAAATGACCCCGAAGGAATGCCGGACGAATCCCAAAAACCATCCAGAAATGATGTCGGAAGGGACCCCAATGATCCCGAAAAAGTCCCGCAATTATTCCGACGGGATCCTGAACGGATACCGAAAACCATCCAGAAGTGATGCCGGAAAGGTCCTCAAATGCTCACCTAATAGTCCCAAAATGACCCTGACGGCATCCCGGACAAATCCCGAAATCCATCCAGAAATGATCTTGGGAAGGTCCAAAATGATCCCGAAATAGTCTCGGAAAAGTCCCGAAATTACCCTGACGGGTTCCCGGACGTATCCCGAAAGCCATCCTTAAATGATCCCGAAAAAGCCCCGAAATGACCCTGACGGGATCCCGAAAGGATTCCGAAAACTATCCAGAAATGATGCCGGAAAGGTCCTCAAATTATCCCCCAATAGTCCCGAAATGACCGTGACGGGATCCCGAACGGATCCCGACAACTATCCAGAAATAATGCCGAAAGGGTCCGCAAATGATCCCGTATTAGTAGAGAAAAAGTCCCGAAATAACCACGACGGGATCCCGGACGAATCCCAAAAACCATCCAGAAATGATGCCGGTAGGTATCCCAAATGATCCCGAAATAATCCCGAAATGACCTCGTCGGCATCCCGGACGGATACCGAAAATTATCCAGAAATGATGCCGGAAAGGTCCACAAATGATTCCCTAATAGTCCCGAAATTACCCTGACGGGATCCCGTACGGATCCCGAAAACCATCCAGAAATGATGCCGAAAGGGTTCCAAATGATCCCGTATTAGTCGCGAAAAAGTCCCGAAATGTCCCCGACGGCATCCCGGACGGATCCCGAAAACCATCCAGAAATGATGCCGGAAGAGCCCCAAATGATCCCGAAAAGGTCCCCAAATGACCCCGACGAGATCCCGGATGGATACCGAAAACCATCCAGAAATGATGCCGGTAGGTACCCCAAATGATCCCGAAATAGTCCCGAAATGACCCGTCCGGATCCCGGACGGATCCCGAAAACTATTCAGAAATGATGTCGAAAGGGTCCCCAAATGATCCCGTATTAGTCGAGAAAAAGTCCCGAAATGACCCCGACATACTCCAGAAAAAGATCCGAAATGGCTCCGAGGGAATCATCGACGGATCGCGAAAACCATACAGAAATGATTCCGGAAGGATCCCAAAATGATCCCGAAATAGTCCGGAAATGACCCAGATGGGATCCCGCACAGATCCAGAAATGATCCCGGAAGGGTCCAAAAACTATTCCGGAAAAGTAACAAAAAATCCCGAAATGGCTCCTACGGCATCCCGGACGGATTCAGAAATGATCCCAAAATGGTCCCGAAATGACCCTGATGGATCCGGCAAACAATCAAGAAATTATGCCGGAAGGGTCACCAAATGATCCCGAAATAAAACAGAAAAAGTCACGAAACGACCCCTAGAGGATCCCCAAAAGATCCCGTATTAGCCCCGAAAAAGTCCCAAAATGACCCTGACGGGATCCCGAAAGGATTCCGAAAACAATCCAGAAATTATGCCGCAAAGGTCCTCAAATGATCCCCTAATAGTCCCGAAATGACCGTGACGGGATCCCGACAACTACCCTGAAATGATGCCGAAAGGGTCCGCAAATGATCCCGTATTAGTCGAGAAAAAGTCCCGAAATGATCACGACGGGATCCCGGACGAATCCCAAAAACCATCCAGAAATGATGCCGGTAGGTATCTCAAATGATCCCGAAATAGTCCCGAAATGACCTCGTCGGCATCCCGGACGGATCCCGAAAATTAACCAGAAATGATAACGGAAAGGTTCCCAAATGATCCCCTAATAGTCCCGAAATCACCCTGATGGGATCCCGAAAACCATACAGAAATAATGCCGAAAGGGTTCACAAATGATCCCGTATTAGTCGCGAAAAAGTCCCGAAAACCATCCAGAAATGATGCCGAAAGGGTTCCCAAATGATCCCGTATTAGTCGCAAAAAAGTCCCGAAATGACCCCGACGGGATCCCGGACGGATCCCGAAAACCATCCAGAAATGATGCCGGAAGAGCCCCAAAATGATCCCGAAAAAGTCCCCAAATTACCCCGAGGAGATCCTGGACGGTTCCCGAAAACCATCCAGAAATGATGCCGGAAGAGCCCCCAAATGATCCCGAAAAAGTCCCCAAAAGACCCCGACGAGATCCCGGACGGATCCCGAAAACCATCCAGAAATGATGCCGGAAGATCCCCCAAATGATCCCGAAAAAGTCCCCAAATGACCCCGACGAGATCCCGGACGGATCCCGAAAACCATCCAGAAATGATCCCGAAAAAGTTCCCAAATGACCCCGACGAGATCCCGAACTGATCCCGAAAACCATCCAGAAATGATGCCGAATGATCCCGTATTAGTCGCGAAAAAGTCCCGAAATTACCCCGACGGGATGCCGGACGAATCCCGAGGACCATCCAGAAATGATGCCTAAAGGGACCCAAAATAACCCCGAAAAAGTCCCGTAATGATCCCGGAAACCATCAAGAATTTATCTCTCCAAGGTACGCAAATGATCCCGAAAGTACCCCGACGGGATCCCGGACGGATCCCGAAAACCATCCAGAAATGATGCCGGAAGGGTCCCCAAATGATTGCGAAATAGTCCCGAAATGATTCGGAATAGTCCCGAAAATGTCCCTAAATAACCCCGACGGGATCCCGGACGGATCCCGAAAACAATACAGAAATGATCACGGAAGGGTATCAAAATGATCCCGAAATAGTCCCGAAAAAGTCCCGAAATTACCCCGGCGTAATCCCGGACCGATCCCGAAAACCATCCAGAAATGATCCCGGAAGGGTCTCGATATGACCCTTACGGGATTACAAATACGGTGAAGCTAATTATAAAACCATGTTAATAAGGCAGCAGACGCATTGGAGCGAATAAAAAGTTACATATAAACATACAGGTAAAGCTAATAAAAGCGTGCTAATAAAAACAATTGATGGAGGGCGGATGGCGGGAGTAGAGGAGAGGACCACTGATCGTTCCTCCAAAATTGTCTAGATCTCGTTCTGTATGTACCAGATACCAAAAACTATTGATTTAGGAGAAAATTTATATTAAGTTATAACAATTTATAGATTTTACACCAGAGGGGTAGATAAAGGGGGGCGGGCGGAGGGTGTCACTGCTTACTTTGTAAGCCCTCGACTTATTTGACGCCTTGAGTCTGTGATATTGGTGAAGGCCAGTATACGTAAAGTTATAATGTGTAAAAATTATTGAAAAATAATTTCTCGAAGGGGTCGTGGGACCCCCACCCCTCTTTCCATGCTCGAAAAAAATTTCGCTAGTAGACTACTGTCTGTGTCCCAAATTTCATCAAAATCCTTGTAGCCATTCTGGCGTGATTCAGTCGCAAAGACGAAAAAATATAATAATTAAATTATAACTGTTCATAGGGGGGGACCACGCCCCTTTTGAAAAGTATATAGCTAGTAGATCCTTTTAGACTATTGGCTATATGTGTGCAAAATTTCATCCAAATCGGTCCAGCCGTTCTTGCGTTATTGAGTCACAAAGACAAACGTCTGGACAAACATCCAAACATCCAAACATCCAAACATCCAAACATCTTAACATCCAAACTTTCCCATTTATAATATATATTAGATAGCATGAAATGAATTCACTTATACATATATGTACATATATTTTGAATTAAATATACTTTGTACAATCATACATACATTTTAAAACATATATAATTATAATACTTATTAAGTTATATATAGGATATGAAAACTTTTATCGCAGAGTGTAAGAACTCACATAATTATGCACAAACATACATACTTACGTATAAGCGAACAAGGAGAAATGGAATTGTCAAACGATAGCGAACACACATGCTTACAAATATATATTTAGTATACTTAGCTTAGTTATAAGAACTTTTATTGTAAATCAACGGAAGCCGACTCAAAAATGGTATAAAAGGAGCGGCAAATCCATGAACAAGGCACTCTTGGCTTAGAAGTCGTAGAGTGAGCTATATAGTGGGCTGTGTTAAACACGACGACGCTCGACGACTACGTATTTTACTAGGGATCCGGTGAGTTGTGTAAAACGCTCACCGATTACGTATTTTACTAGGGATCCGGTGAGTTGTGAGTAACGCTCACCGATTACGTATTCTACTAGGGATCGGTTGAGTTGTGTGAAACGCTCACCGATTACGTATATTCACCAGGCATACCACCGAGGCGTGTAAAACACTCGGTGATTAAACGTATTATAACCACATATGTATATATATATGTATATAGATTTTATTATTGATTGAAATAAATCATCGTTTTATAACGTTAACTAACATCTTTTATTGTATAGGCGAACCCATTCGCTGAGTTATACCCCAGCTATAAACCCGACTGACGGGGTTCGTTACAGTTACCATTTCCTGACGATAACCATCAATTTTTGCAAATATATTTTATCGGAAATAAACGTTGCAAAATTGGCGCACATACAAAACGAGCGATTTCCAAAGATTTTTTCATCAGAACAATGAATTGGTGAAATTTTTTAAAAACCGCTCTCGATCGTATGCCATCTGATAATCAAAAAAACTATAATCAGAGCGGTTAAAACGCCTTTTGGTGAGCATGCCAGAAGATTTGATGTACCGACGACTGAAGAAGTGGCAATTGTAATTGTTGGCGATCAGTTTCAATCCCGCGATATTGTACTTCATCGTAGAAATGAACAATTACAGCGTGTTTCGGAGCTTCATCGCAGTTACGACGCATTAACATATCCAATTCTATATTGGAAAGGTGATGATGGTTATCACATTAATATACCAATGATAGATCTAAGAACCGGTAAATAATATACTAATTATATTAATCAGATATTAAATAAAAACTGAAATTTAAAATCGAATGAACATATTTCTTACAGGTCGAGATGTTCAAAAGTAAGTTAGTGCGATCAATTATTATTTGATGATGATGCAAATGTGAATGATATCGGACGTCTGACGATATATCAACTTCTTATATTGGTAGTCCACGCCACATGCACGAATATGCACAAGATGCTATGTCATATGTTCGAAAATACGGCCGACCAGATCTTTTCATAACTTTTACGTGTAATCCGATGTGGAACGATATAAAAAATAATTTGTTCGACGGTCAGTCACCAACAGATCGACATGATGTGTATTCCGGCAAAAATAAAGGCACTGATGGATTTAATTGTGAAATTAAGCGTTTTTGGAAAGGTACAATGTTGGATGTACTCGATTGAATGGCAAAAAAGAGGTTTGCCACACGCACACATATTGATATGGGTGGTACGTAAAATAACATCGGACGAGATTGATAGCGTCATATCAGCAGAAATACCATATCATACCATCGATCCAGAATTATTTGAAGTGGTAACAAAAAACATGATTCACGTTCCATGCGGTAAAATAAATATGAATTCACCATGTATGATCGATGGGAAATGTTCAAAGCGGTATCCGAGAGCATTAATTTCCGATACCATAACAGGCAATGACGGATATCCATTGATCGACGTCGATCATCTGAAAATAATGGTAAAACGGCGATAATAAGAGTGCGCAATCAAGACACCGAAGTTGACAATCGTTGGGTCGTGCCATATTCACCGATACTGTCAAAAGTTTTTCAGGCTCACATAAATGTTGGTTACTGTAACTCAGTAAAGTCTATCAAATACATTTGTAAATATGTGAATAGAGGAAGTGACATGGCTGGGTTTAGAGTAGATGGTGAAAATAGGAATGGTGAAATCACTCAATATCAAATGGGGCATACATAAGCAGTAATGAAGCAGTTTGGCGTATATTTTCGTTTCCCATGCACGAAAGACATCCTGTTGTTGTACATTTGGCAGTTCATCTGGATAATGGTCAACGAGTTTATTTCACTACTGAGAATGTACAGTAGAGAGCAGCACGACCACCAGGAACTACTTTAACTGCTTTTTTTCAATTGTGTGAAATCGACACATATGGTATATGTTGATATACCGCAATGTTACACCTGGAATGCATCATCGAAAAAATTTCAACGGCGTAAACAAGGAACACCAGTTGATGGTCATCCAGGTATTTTCCAAACAGATTCCTTGGTCAGGATGGTACATCCCAACAATGCTGAATGTTTCTATTTGCGAATGTTGTTGGTAAACGTTCGAGGATCAAAATCATTTCAGGATTTAAGAATAGTTCACGGTCATTTTTGTCAGACATATCGCGAAGCATGTCAGCCCGCGCATTTGTTAGAAGATGACACTCATTGGGATGCAACACTTCATGATGCATCGATTTCATCTCATCCACAACAAATACGAATGCTATTTTCGATTATAATATCAACATGCATACCAACCCAATTGAATTGTGGAATAAATATAAAGATTACATCACTGAAGATATTTTAATTCGGATGCGTCGTAGAGTAGTGGATCCTGATTTGCTGATTACATTGGAAATGTACAATGAAGCTTTGATAATATTTGAAGATATGTGTCTTGCGATTGCCAATAAAGCATTGGGGCAGTTAGCTTTGATTTCACCAAATCGTCCAATGTATGATTTATTTGATCGAGAGTTGCAGCGTCAACAACCATTCGATTGTGACGATTTACGTACATTTGTTCAATCCAACATCACCAAATTGAACAATTAACAAAAGGATATATATGACAAAATCATGCAAGCTGTTTCTGATAACACTGGTGGATTATATTTTGTGGATGCATCTGGCGGCACCGGAAAAACATTTGTGATTTCATTGATTTTAGCAACTATTCGATCGCAACAAAAAATTGCTTTGGCACTCGCTTCTTCTGGAATTGCTGCAACTTACTTGGATGGAGGACGAACAACTCATTCAGCTTTAAAATTGCCATTGAATATGCAGGTGGTTGAAACTCCAACCTGTAACATATCAAAAATTCAGCGATGGCAAAAGTTTTGCAACAAGCAGCGGTCATTCTATGGGATGAGTGTACAATGGCAAACAAAGAATCATTGGAAGCATTAAATCGAACGATGCAAGATTTACGGGGAAACCGAAGGCTTTTTGGTGGTGCTTTAATTTTATTGTCAGGTGACTTTCGACAAACATTGCCCGTTATTCCACGATCAACACCGGCAGATGAGATCAATGCATGTTTGAAGTCTTCCCTTTTGTGGCGATACGTGAAAAAATTAACATTACAAATAAACATGCGTGTTCAGTTACACAATGATCAGTCTGCAGAGCAGTTCTCGAAGCAATTGTTAGAGATCGGAAATGGCAAAATTCCAATCGACAAAAGAAATGGTTTGATTACATTGCCAAACAATTTTTGTACAATTATCCCATCAAAAGAAGAATTAATTGAACGAGTGTTTCCAAATATTGTTCAAAATTACATGAATCACGATTGGTTGAGAGAACGCGCAATACTGGCACCAAAAAATGTACATGTCAATGAAATCAATCATCACATTCTGAAAAAAATTGCCAGGTGTGGTGACAACATACAAGTCAGTGGATAGCGCAATGAATCAAGATGGCGCGGTGAATTATCCAGTTGAATTTTTGAATTCATTGGAACCATCTGGTATGCCACCGCATTGTTTAAATTTGAAGGTCAGCTCATCACTTATTTTATTACGAAACTTAAATGCTCCAAAATTGTGTAATGAAACAAGACTGAATGTAAAAAAGTTGATGACGAATTTTATTGAAGCAACAATACTGACCGGCAAAGCGAAAGGTGAAATTGTGCTTATACTGCGAATCCCACTGATACCAACAGACCTGCCATTTGAATTCAAGCGTTTGCAATTTCCAGTGCGCCTGTCATTTGCTATGTCAGTCAACAAGACGCAAGGACAAACGCGGAGTATGCGGATTGAATTTTGAGGAACCGTGCTTTTCGCACGGACAGCTATACATTGCCTGTTCCAGAGTAGGCATTCAAATTGTTTGTTTATTTATATTCCAGATGGAAAAACGAAAAATGTAGTGTATCCAAATGTTTTGGATTAAGAAGTGAAATAAAGATTAAAAAAATTCTATGATATTTTATTCTTTTTCCAATATTTCTATTGGTGTAGCGAAGCACACCGGGGTCCCGCTAGTACTATATATAGACCGATCTCATTCATTTTTTCAGGCAAAAATACGTGCAATATACGAAAGCATATGGTTATGTTTGAAGCTTCAATCTGATAAATTGCGGAAGATATTACAAAAATCCTCTTTTTCTGAAAAATAGGTTGTATGGAGGATATATGCAATAGTGGTCCGATCCGGCCGATTCAGACAAATGTCTAATCGGACACCTAAATTCACCCGCTCACCAAATTTTATCAAGATATCTCAAAAATTGAGGGACTAGTTTGCATACAAACAGACAGACGGACATGGCTAAATCAACTCAGCTCTTCATCCTGATTATTTCGGTATACTTAATGGTGGGTCTATCTATTTTCCTCTTAAGGACTTACAATTTTGGGATTCGTGACGAAAGGTATAAAAATAGGTAGGTACTTTGTGTGAGAATACAAAGTTTCACGTTTTTTGTGGTCTGCATGTAAAACCTATGACTACGAATCACGTATCTCAACACTATATGACGTAAACGTAAGTATTTTTTATGAAATTTTAAGCTTCTATCCGTAAAAAATGGGCAAAAATGACATTTTATATGGGGTATATAATATATATACCACCGATCTCTATGATTTTTTCAGACAACAATATATGCTATATACGTCCGCTTGCCAAGGCAGTCGGTTCTATGTAACGGAGCGACCCGGGATTTTTCCCGACCAAGGACTGTCATTTCAGTGTAACCCCATTTAATTTGTTGCGTCCCTCCCACAAATTGTCATTCTCCCAGCAGCTCCTTGCTCAGAACTGCTCCATACTCTCTTGCTCCGGGAAGGTATCGAACCCAATCCGGGTCCGTCTCCTGACCCCGGTCCTGAGAAATGGTTTTGCTGTATCTGCCGGAAAAGAGTCTTTTTAGGACGGTCATAATCCTGTCAGTGTGTCTCGTGTAAGGGATGGTTGCATCGGACAGTTTGTTCTGGGCTAGGTCCCAAAACCAGACGTCCACGTAACTTCTATAAATCTTTTGTGGCTCCTTGCTGTTCACGCCCTAGGACGTCTCGTAGTCTGGGCCTTAGCGCCCCCCTCCCTAACTTCCAGCAGCCCCGCTGCTCAGCAAGCCACAACAAGTACCCGCTGCTGCTCGCGCCCCACGGCGCCACCAACTCACACGGCTGCTCCCACTCATACCTACCATCTCCGTAGTAGAGTCGGGAGCAATGCCGAGCATCAGCCTATGCCCCTCCCCCCCCCCCCCCCCCCTTATCCGGCAGCAATTGTATAGATCTGGGAAACAGACTCTTAGTCTCTACCTCCCTTTGCACTGTTTGCCATCACAGAATATATATGTTTGCAACATCCGCCCAATGCAGCTCCTGCCATGGACGGTGCCACTTTTCTAGATGTTCTGGTCTCCGCGACGGCAACCCCCCGACGGGTTTCATTGTGCCATGTTGCCAGGTCGCATACCCAAATACACCGGGTACCAGGGCCACAACAGCAGCTGCGTCCTAGCCTTCCACAACCCAGGCGTAGTCACCCGTCACTTACTCCCAGAGTAGCGACGTCTCCCCCTCTGCACTTCAGAATTCTGCAGTTAACTGTAATGGATTAACAGGGAAGATCACGGAGATAGTCGATTTCATGAAGCGGCAGAACATCCGCATTGCTGCGATTGAAGAGACTAAACTCACAGCAATATCTGCACCGCAGACCTGTTCTGGGTATAATGTCCACAGAAAAGATCGCGAGAGCGGAAATGGAGGCGGCCTCGCGTTTATCATACACCACTCTGTGCAATATCATATATTTGATCCCGGCATCGACCGCAGGGACAGTGTCTTAGAACACCAAGGCTTATCTGTCCGGTCAGGTGATGCAAACCTAAAAATCATCAACATCTACATACCTCCTGTCACGTGTTGCCCCAGTGGATACCGCCCTAATATCAGCGCCTTACTCACTGGCAGCAATCGCATTATCTTAGGCGATTTCAATGCCCATCACGATCTATGGCATTCAAACTTGCGGACGGACAGTAGGGGTGAGATGTTGTCGGATCAAATTGAAGAAACGACGTTCTGCACAATAAACGGAGACACCCCCACACGTATGGTAGGAAGCTGTCACTGTTCGCCGAATATTTCAATCGTGAGTGCAGGTCTTGTAAACTACGTCAACTGGCAGCCGATGGTAACATTGGCATCCGACCACCTGCCTATACTTATTTTGCTCGAGTGTACCGCCGACTTCATTGTCACAGAAAACCTCACTTTCGTAAACTTTAAAAAAGGAAAGTGGGCGAACACAAATCCTTTACAGACAACCGTTTTGCTGCCCTCCCTATCCCGACTGATGCTCGCCAAGGGGAGCGTGCTTTCCGCAAGGTCATTGAATCCGCCTCGGCACGTTTCATTCCCGCCGGTAGAATTCCCGAAATTCGGCCCACTTCCCGGCGGAAGCAGCAAATTTAGCGAGAGAACGTGACCTTATAAGACAGCTCGATCCCGGCGACCCCCAAAAAAAGGAAATAAACCAACACATCAGATTGCTTGTGGATGAACACAAGCGGGCGAAATGGGAAGAGCACCTAATCGGTTGTAACCTCTCTGCCAGTGTAGCTAAACTTTGGTCAACCGTAAAGTCCCTATCGAATCCGTCTAGGCACAATGACAATGTTTCCGCCGCGTTTGGCGATAAAGTGCTGTCGGATACGAAAAAATGCGCGAGCGCTTTATGCCGACAATATATAATGAATTCTACGGTCGACAAAGATAGACGGAGGGCCAACAGACACGCATATAAACCTAAATTCAGCGCGCCACCAATTACCATCACCGCCAAAAAGATTGAGGATGCCATCGGTCATGCTAAGCCATCCAAAGTAGTGGACCCAGATGGCATAGCCATGCCGATGCTTAAAAGCCTAGGGAAAGGGGGTTTCAAATATTTAGCACATGTCCTCAACCTGTTTCTTTCCACCTTTGTCATACCTGAAAAATGGAAAATGGCCAAGGTGGTCCCGCTACTAAAGCCTGGGAAACCAGCTAACATGGTAGAGTCATATCGCCCGATATTTCTCATATCGCCAGTAGCAAAGACGCTTGAAGCCATTTTGCTCCCCTACTTAAAAACAAATTTGCAGCTAGCCTGTCATCAGCATGGCTTCAGAAAACTCCATAGCACCACCACCGCGCTAAATGCCATCAGCACCCAGATAAATTGCGGTTTAAATCAAAACCCCCACCATAGAACAGTACTCGTTTGATACGGTCAACCATGGCACGTTACTGCAAGACCTGGAAAGGTCTATCCTTCCCCCATGTCTTAAAAGGTGGACCGCAAATTATCTGGTTGGTCGGCAGGCGTCGGTGCAATTTAGAAATTAAACAGCAAAACCAAGAAGAATTAAACAAGGGGTACTACAGGGTGGTGTCCTATCCCCACTGTTGTTTAATTTCTACATATCTAATCTACCTTCGCCGCCAGAAGGAGTTACTATCGTTTCCTACGTCGATGACTGCACAATATTGGCCACAGGCCCAGGCCCACAGATCGATGAGCTTTGTAACAGAATAAATGGCTACCTCCCTGACCTATTTTTTCGCTCGCAAAACTTGGCATTATCACCGACTTAATTCTCCGCGACCTTATTTACAACATGGGCATCCCAAATGTCGACCATTTTGAACATCCACGTCGATGGCACTACGCTACCGACTGTCCTACACCGCAAAATCTTGTGTGTGACGTTTGATCAGGATCTACATTTTGGTGAGCATGCAGCCGCATTTGTACCGAAAATCCAGAGCCGTAATAAAAACCTCAAATCCCTTGCTTGCAGTACTTCGAGAAAAGACAAAGAAACGCTCATTTCCACATACAAAGCAATTGGCCAGCCGACTGCGTGCTACGCGTCCCTTATATGGTCGCCAAGCCTAAAAATTACCCCCTGGAAGAAGCTATAGGCCTGCCAAAATACTGCTCTCATAATCGCCACGGGCTGCCTTCTTATGTCCCCAGAGCACCATCTACATAATGAGGCGAGAATACTCCCCACCAGGGAGAGAACTGATATGCTAACCAAACAGTTCCTGTTGAATACCCAGAAACCTGGGCATCCCAACAGCCATCTGATTGATGAGCCAACACCGCCTAGGGACTTTAGGAGTCATCTCCATAAGAATTTTGAGAAAATACGGCACTTGAGAACTCAGCCGCATGAAGCAAAAAAACACAAGCAGTTTCTTGGTGAACTCCACAAACAGGCGTCGGACCTTTGTGCCGGGAATTGCCCGGTGAATCCAGTACTCAAAGAACAGTACCCAAAAATTGCGGAAGAGGAACGCATACTCCCCAGGGAAACGCTAGCTCAACTTAGTTCTGGATACTGTAACAGGTTAAACTCTTACCTATCCAGAATCAACCCCGACATACAAAATGTATGCCCCGCTTGCAATCTGTCCCCACAAGACACCAACCATCTCTTTAATTGTAATGTGGAACCAACGCCTCTAACACCCCTTTCATTATGTTCCACCCCTGTTGAAACAGCAAGTTTCTTTGGACTCCCGTTAGAGGATATTGATGACAATTTGTGATCGGTCGCAACTATTCGGTGGGTCGAAGCACTGCTACAACAACAACAACAACAAAAACAACGTAAGCATTTGGTGAAATTTGAAGCTTCCAGCTGCTAAATTGGGGCAGAAAGTGCGAAAAGTTTCTTATCTGAACAACCGGTTGTATGAGATATATACTATATATACCACAGATCACTATGATTTTTTCATACAACAATATATGCTATATACGTAAGCAACTGGTGAAATTTGAAGCTTATAGCTGTCAAAATGGGCAGATATTGTGAAAATTTTCTTACCTGCACAATCGCTTGTATGAGGTATATACTATATATACCACCGATATCTAAAATTTTTTCAGACAAAAATATATGCTATATACGAAAGCATTTGGTGAAATTTGAAAGCTTCTAGCTTTTAAAATGGGGCTGAAATTGCGAAAAAATATATATATACTATATACATATACTATATATACCGCCATATATATACTATATATACCACCGATCTCTATGAGTTTTTTAGACAACAATATATGCTATATACGTAAGCATTCGTTGAAATTTGAAGCCTCTAGCTCTTAAAATGGGGCAGTAATTACGAAAAGTTTCTTATCTGAACAATCGGTTGTGGGGGATATATACTATATATAGACCGATCTCATCCATTTTTTCAGACAACAATATGTGCAATATACGAAAGCATATGGTGAGATTTGAAGCTTCAATCTGATAAATTGAGGAAGATATGACAAAAATCCTCTTTTTCTGAAGAATCTGTTGTATGGAGGATATATGCTATAGTGGTCCGATCTGGCCGCTTCCGAGAAATGACTAATCGGACACCTAAATACAACCGCTCACCAAATTTTATCAAGATATCTCAAAAATTGAGGGACTAGTTTGCATACAAACAGACAGACGGACATGGCTAAATCAAATCAGCTCTTCATCCTGATTATTTCGGTATACTTAATGGTGCGTCTATCTATTTTCCTTTAAGGACTTACAATTTTGGGATTCGCGACGAAATTAATGTACCATTTCATTTTCATGAAAGGTATAAAAACTTGGAAAAAAAAATTATTAAAAAAAAAATTTTAAATTAAACAGTTTTATTGAAAACAATACTTACATGAAGTAATAATAATTCTAAAAGCTAGAAAATAATCAAGTGGGTTCTAGGTACTAGTCGTCACACACCTCGTCAATCTAGGGCGTTGATCAGACAATTAAATAAAAACGTTGGACGCTTCAAATTTCTATTGATAGTCATATATAAGACCAACTGAACCTGAATAAGATTGTGATACGCCTCACATTTTTAGAAATTTCACGCGCCCAACGCTTTTATTTAATTGTCTGATCAAAACCCTAGATTGATGAAGAGTGTGATGACTAGTACCTAGGACCTACCTAATTATTTTCTAACTTTTAGTATTATTATTACTTCACGTAAGTATTGTTTTCAATAAAACCGTTTAACTAAAAAAAAATTTTAAATTATTTTTTATACACAAAATGGCTAATCGAAAAAGCAGTGGACAATCGCCTGCTCCAATAAACTCGTGTCTAATATGGACTGAAGACCTATTAGAGCGAGACGATATTTTAGTTACGGCTTGTTCCCATCGTTTTCGCGGAATAAGTCAGGTAATACTCAAAGTAATGACGAAGATAATCGTATACCGAACATTGTTTCTGCAGTTATTTCTGCAAGTCAGGAATCTATATTCAATGATTTGGATCATCGCGCATCGAATCTTATAGAAAATAGAATAGAAAATTGTTTAAATAATTATTAAATAATATGTTTTGTTATCCTTGGAGGAAATTTTAATCTCCTATGCGAGCACTTTCCTATTCACGAATGAAGCGAAAGACTGTTACTGGAGATACCGGCGCTCAGTAGAAAGAATTACTTGGGTTACGCTCTGTGAAGTGTTACGTACTAATTTTCAACGACACAGAAGCGACTTTGAAATTAAAGAGCTTCTTCGTAGTAGGAAACAGGGACCAGCAGTAAACTGTGACGATTTTAGAAATGCTGTACTTAAATTGACAGAGCCCTTACGTTCTCCTTTGCCAGAGCGGGAGCTCGTAGAAATATTACAGCACAATTTGCGGTCGCGAGTTCGGCAATAGTTGTTGTACTTACCCATCAAGTCCTTAACAGATCTCCGTAGATTAGGTTTAAAGAGCGAGTCAGAGACAGCGTTTCGCCAATGAACTTCAGTGCGAGACCGAATCCCTAGAAAATCCACCTATTGAAATCGATGAAATTTCCAAATATCCAGCTGAACCAAAACTGATTTGTTGGAATTGTAGAAGTGAAGGGCACCGATACTTTGACTGCATTGAAGACAGGACAGTATTTTGTTATGGATGTGGTGCAGCTGGAGTCTATAGACCCAAATGCGCAACTTGCTGTCCGGAAAACTCCAATGTGAGGGAGGCTTTAAAGATTAGTCCTCGCTCAGATCCGAAGAACAACAAATAAAGCATTTACTGAAAGAGTCAGAATAACCTGACGGTCCTACAACCTATACCAATTCTAACAACTCCCTGCAAACCAACGAGTTTGTACATAAGATATTACCTTATGAGGAGCGACTCCGAAATTATATTCGAAAACGTAAGCAGATTTTCAACCCTGATAGGAACTCATTAGCTAACAGAAATCGAGCATCCAAACGTTTAAACCATTTCTGGAAAAACATCAAATGTCAGCGAAAGTGCCTTAAAGCTTTTATTTGTGCGATTCACAAAAAATCATCCGACCTGAAGACGTATGCGAAAGTTGAAATTCTGGGAACTGAGCATTTGGCACTCTTGGATGGTATCTTGTTTAGATTCTTCGTTGGCTGAAGACGTTTGCAAAAACCACCAGCTATGCAAACATTTTACGTCAGTACATACGGCGGACGGAAATAAACAAATCGTCTTCGCTACCATTGACTTTGACGTTAAATTTGAAGATAGAATTAGTACAATAACATTTTTCGTAATACCATGTTTAGCACATAAGATAATACTTGGAACAGATTTTTGGCTAAAATTCCAAATAGCGCCAAATATTGTTTCCGAAATATCTCTAGAAATAGAAAGATGTGAAAGGGTCCTCTCACTAACTGGTGAACACCAACGAAGACTCGAGTTAGTTAAACATAAATTCCCCAGTTTTGAAAAAGGAGGCTTGGGAAGAACCCCATTAATGGAATATAAAATCGAACAACAACTTAACGTCCGTCCGACTAAACAAAGATATTTCCCATATCGCCTGCAGTAGAAAAGCTCGTCCATGCGGAGATCGACGAAATGCTCCAGCTTGGAGTCATTGAAGAATCCCCAAACAGTCGATGGTCCAGTCCCGTCGTACTAGTCAAAAAGCCAAATAAAATCCATCTGTGCTTAGATTCTAGAATAGTAAATACCGTAACCGTAAAAGATGCGTATGCCCTTCCTCACATAGATGGTATTTTAAGTAGAATACCCAAGGCAAAATATATAAGTTCACTAGACTTGCGCCGCACCTTTTCGCAATTTTCCTTGTCAGCCAAATCCCGCGATTACACTTGCTTCACAGTCCCAAACCGTCCACTCTATCGTTATTGCGTAATGCCATTTGGCTTATGTAACGCCTCTCAAGCTCTTTGTCTTTGATGGACCGCGTCACCTCTGCTCAGTTGAAGAATCAAGTGTTTATCTATTTAGACGACCTACTGATTGTGTCTGAAGATTTTAATAAGCATAAGTCCGTGTTGTCTGAGGTTTGTCACCAGTTAAGAAAGGCAGGATTGACAATAAATGTACAAAAAAGTAAGTTTTGCATCGAAGAAGTAAAATACCTAGGATATATTGTAGATGGAGGAACATTGCGCACTGACCCAGGCAAAATTTCGACTGTAACTAGTTATCCGATTCCAACAACCGTCAAACAATTGAGACGATTTCCAGGCATGGCCGGTTGGTACCGGCGTTTTATTGACAACTTTGCAACAATTACAACACCGTTGACTAATTTGTTGAAGAAAAGCAAGAATTTTACATGGAGTGATGAAGCTCAAGAATCGTTCGACAAATTAAAAAGTATGCTTTGTGCCACTCCAGTGCTAGCTAGTCCAAATTACGAAAAACCATTCATTACTCAGTGCGATGCAAGTAAGCTCGGCGTTTGTGCAGTGTTGCTTCAAAAAAAATGAGGAAGGTGATGAAGTGCCAGTAGCCTATTTCTCCCAAAAACTTAATAAAGTCCAAAGCAATTATTCCGTTAACGAGTTTGAGAGTCTTGCGGCAGTTTTAAGTTTGCAAAAGTTCAGAGCACACGTTGAAGAACAGGACTTCACCATAATCACCGACGACGTCAGCTTGAAATGGCTTATGCGGCAAACGGACCCAGCAGATTGGCCAGATGGGCACTTAAAATGCAAGATTTTCGGTTCAAAATCGAGCATAAAAAAGGTTCTTTGAATGTTGTGCCAGATAGTTTGTCGCGGAAAAATTTCGACGAAATAAATGGCTTTGAAGTCCGTCCGATAGTAGATCCCAATTCGTCTGAGTTTTCATAGGTTGAATATAAAAAACTCATATCTTATATAAAAGACAATGCTAGCCGTCTTCCTGATTTACAAATAGTAGACGACCGGGTGTATAAGCGAACCGAACATCCTAATGGATCACCGGAACGTGAAACCTTCAATTGGAAACTGTGGATTCCGAAAGCTTTAGTACCACAGGTTTTAGAAAATGCTCCAAATAAATGTCATGGAGGCATTGAAAAAACACCAGAGCGCCTTCGATTGAACTTTTATTGGCCAAACATGACAGTCGATGTAAAAGAATACGTTGGCCAATGTGACATCTGTCGGCAAAGCAAAGCTCATAACACAACTCTTCGTCCTCCAATGATCGCCCCGTATACGGCCCAGCGTCGATTCCAGAAACTGTATGTAGATCTACTTGGCCCTTATCCCAGATCAAGGCAAAGAAATATTGGAATTTTAATCGTTCTTGATCAGCTTACAAAATTTCCTTTATTTAAAGCAATTAGAAACTTCAATACATCAAACATTTGTAATTATTTTAAAGATAACATTTTTAGTATTTTCGGAGCTCCTGAAGTGGTGCTGAGCGACAACGGCAACCAGTTCAAATCCAGTCAGTTTAATAATTTGTTGACCGAGCGTGGTATTAAACATATTTGTACAGCTTTGTATAGCCCACAAACAAATGCTAGTGAACAAGTAAATCGTTCGATTATAGCCGGAATTCGATCCTACCTTAAAGCGGATCGGACTCTATGGGACAAACATTTGGCGGATATCGCAGAAGCACTCCGCAGCTCTTATCACACCATATTACGCCCTATTCGGTCAGCAAAAGGTAGGGAACTCTGATGAATATGAGATATTACGTAGCCTGGAAACGCTAGACCAGAATGACATTGAGAGAACAGACAGGTTGACTCTGATAAGAAAATCACTCGCAGAAAACATAAAGAAGGCATTTGAAACATCCACTAAGCGATACAACTTGCGAAGAAGATTAGACACGTTTAGCCGCGGTGACAAAATCTACCGAAGGAATTTTGTGTTTAGCGACGCCTCGAAAAGGTTTTGTGTCAAATTTGCTCCAAAATTCATAAAAACCACAGTAAAATCCATAATAGCTAACTCTATGTATGAATTGGAGTGTGGAATAAATCGTATTTTATTTGCCCTTGACCCTAACAGATCAGTAAAGCTGAAAAACTACATATGAATTAATCAAGCTAATCGGAAATTACCATTAAATAGTTACTCCCGGAAAGCCTGCCGATAAAAACAAAGTTTCTAACAACCAACAACAAAAACAACAAACAAAGAAGAAAAATAAAACACTTCTACAAACACATGAAATTCAAATACGGTGAACATATCTGTATGACACTCAAACACTACAGCAAACAAAAAATCAAATTTGCGAAGCTAACCGAGCAGTTAAAATTCTTACTAGAATGCAAGAGATACGAGATAACATCAAACCACTTGACGAGCACGGTAAAATACATAAAAATACAAACAACGTACGAAAGAGTAAAAACAAAAATTGAAAAGACCAAACATAAATTTCTCTCGAAAATATTAAACATAGAACTTACACAAACCAACATCAACATCAAAACAACAAAAATTCTAACTTTTCACGCACAACAACAATTAAAACATGCATTAGGTGAACAAGAATTTAACCAGATCATCACCAAACAAAACATTCTGAGTAAGAAGATAGCAAAAGAGAAAAAAGCAACACTAGAAGCGAAAATGAAAAAACTTAAATACGAAAAAATAAGAAAACTAGGAATTAATATAAACATTAATTGGTTTGTGAACAAAAACAACACCGAATTTCCCGAAGATGTGATGTGGCTGCTATCCCTGGGACGAAAATTCACAATACCTACAACAAATACAAATTTTTCACCAATACATACAATTGCAGAAATAGAAGAAGTAAATCAAACCATAGATAACGAAAAAGATAAAGAATTCGCGAGAAGTCAAGTTAGCCACAGAATCTTACAGTTTAAACGTAATATAAAACAAAACTCTGAAAAGCTGAAAAATTTATCATAGAGACATACAACAAAACTAGAACATTTCTACATTTACACAGAGACAACATAGTTATTACGCATGCGGATAAAGGAAATAGAACTGTTGCGCTATACAAGACAGACTATATGGAGAAAATGAACCAACTAATAGGCGACAAGAACATATGTCAGAGTCGACCCCACAACAAAACTGCAAAAGAAAAACAATAGTATTGTGAACGAACTATACAAAGGAAAGCACATAAAATACAGAGAAAAACAACAGCTCGCAAGCTCGGCAGCAACCGCCCCGAGACTTTATGGTTTACCCAAAGTCCACAAACCCGAATGCCCTTTACGTCCAATTTCGTCTTCCATAAGTGTTCCATGTTATGAATTGTCCATATATTTAGGAAAAATCTTGAAGCCACTAATATCAGAATACTACAACATTAAAAATTCATTTGACTTGAAAAATAGATTAGCTGATGTTAATTTATGTAATGATGATGTGTTAGTATCGTTCCATATCGTCTCGATCTTCCCCAACATACCGACGGCTTTAGCAATAAAGTTAGTCATGAGAAAATGGGAAAAAGTCCAACAACACACAACCATACCGAAAAACAAGCTTTTAACCATATTAGAGTTCTGCTTAAAAGAAAATAACTATTTCATGTACAATAACAATATTTACCAACAAACATTTGGAATGCCGATGGGTAACCCACTTTCCCCCACCATAGCGGACATAGTGATGGACGACCTTATACAAAATATGTACTCTGAGCTGAACCAACAACAAAACACTGGCATCAAATTTCTTGTCAAATACGTAGACGACGTATTTGCAATAATAAAACGAAGCGACACGGAAATTATCTTAAGCACACTCACCAAATACCACAATAGATTGCAATTTACCATTGAAATAGAAAAAAACAACAACATCCACTTCTTGGACACCCGCATATATAGAGCTAACAATAATATCATACTTGACTGGTACACAAAACCTACATCATCTGGTCGCCTAATAAATTTCTACTCATCACAACCCTTTAAATATAAATTAAATACCGCCAAAAATTTTATACATAAAGTACTGACCATCAGTAATCAATGTTTTCATAACGCTAATATAGAAAAAATCAAAATGACGCTAAGAAGTAACAATTATCCCAATAAATTAATATTTATCTAATTGACCGTAAGCAAAAAGAATCAATAAATATTCCTACAAAAGCGTCGTCCAACACACAAAAAAATAGTACGTCCAATTTCGTCTTCAATAAGTGTTCCATGTTATGAATTGTCCATATATTTAGGAAAAATCTTGAAGCCACTAATATCAGAAGCCTACAACATTAAAAATTCATTTGACTTAAAAAATAGATTAGCTGATGTTAATTTATGTAATGATGATGTGTTAGTAT
Source organism: Eurosta solidaginis (assembly GCF_040869045.1). Lineage (NCBI taxonomy): Eukaryota > Metazoa > Arthropoda > Insecta > Diptera > Tephritidae > Eurosta > Eurosta solidaginis. The sequence continues at coordinate 88,716,970 of NC_090324.1, read as the reverse complement.
CGTTCGATGTCGTCTCGCTCTTCGCCAACATACCGACGGCTTTAGCAATAAAGATAGTCATGAAAAAATGGGAAAAAGTCCAACAACACACAACCATACCGCAAAACAAGCTTTTAACCATATTAGAGTTCTGCTTAAATGAAAATAACTATTTCATGTACAATAACAATATTTACCAACAAACATTTGGAATGCAGATGGGTAACCCACTTTCCCCCACCATAGCGGACATTTTGATGGACGACCTTATACAAAATATGTACTCTGAGCTGAATCAACAACAAAAAACTGGCATCAAATTTCTTGTCAAATACGTAGACGACGTATTTGCAATAATAAAACGAAGCGACACGGAAATTATCTTAAGCACACTCAACAAATATCACAATAGATTGCAATTTACCATTGAAATAGAAAAAAATAACAACATCCCCTTCTTGGACACCCGCATATATAGAGCTAACAATAATATCATACTTGACTGGTACACAAAACCTACATCGTCTGGTCGCCTCAAAAATTTCTACTCATCACAACCCTTTAAATATAAATTAAATCCCGCCAAAAATTGTATACATAAAGTACTGACCATCAGTAATCAATGTTTTCATAACGCTAATATAGAAAAAATCAAAATGACGCTAAGAAGTAACAATTATCCCAATAAATTAATATGTAATCTAATTGACCGTAAGCAACAAGAATTACTAAATATTCCCACACAAACCACAACAAAAGAGTCGCTGAATGTGTCAAAACAATATTTTAGTACGACCTATATTCCCAGGCTCTCAGAAAATCTAGCACAACACATAACAAAAAACCCAAAAGTAACACTGGCTTACAAATCAAACCATACTCTATCAACATTCTTTACAAAAACAAAAAGCCCGATCGACATACAACAACAAAGTAACGTGGTATACCAAATAGAGTGCAAAGGAAATGAAACTGAACATTGCAAAAAAATATATATTGGTACTACGAAGAGGGCGCTAAACACACGACCTGCAGAGCACCAAGACGATATCAACAAAGAAAAACACCACACGGCGTTATCACAACACGCGGTAAGCAACAAACACACAGTAGATTTCACAACAACAAAAATAGTAGACAAAGAGACGAGAGAAAGATCAAGGTACACACTCGAGAGCCTAAGAGTAATGCAAAACAGAGAAAAGCCAATGAACAAGAAAGAAGATACACAAGACATAGCCGCGACTTACTTATTATGCCTATGATACATATAATTAGTTTTTAGTTTGACAAACCACACAGTGATGGTAGCATTATAATGTAAATTAGTAAAGTAATAAAAAAATCGTTTTTAAATACCAATGTGAGTGAATATATGTAAATAATTGTTTGTGGAGTAATATTTCATGTAAAATTTTAATTTATAATTGGGCAATATTTTGTTTGAAACTACGTATTTTAAATCATGTAATTTTATTTCTAACCCAGATATGCCGACGAACCTCCTGGTGAAGCAATTTCCACAATTTATTTTAACATAAAATATTACAGAAATTAAGATAAATTAAAAAAATATATATTTTTTAAACGATTTTGTAGGGTGTACTACATGTAGTACGCTCGGAACAAACTCAAGGAAAAATTAGTAATTTCTGGTTATATAGGAAAAATCGTTTTTATTCTTATAGAGTACTTATTATTTTATTTAAAGTTAAAAACTGAAAACAAAAAATTTGTTGTTTTTTTTTAATTTTTTTTTGTACTCTAGTGCCGAGCGTACTACATGTAGTACGCCAGCAAATAAATCAACAAAAATCACATATAATTGGGTTTTACACTTCCACTACTGGTGTATCTCAATTTCTACAACTAGCGACATCTTCACAGTTTTGACAATTTCACAAAACTCGCATTTTTGATATTAAAAAAGCAATCAATGAATTGCAACAGAAATTTTTTTGAAAGCCAACTATGATGCCTGTTTTGTACAGTAGCACAACGACAGGTTGGTTACTTAGTTTAAATTACTGTTTACGAAATATTTTGAAAATAACAGGTGTACTACAGTTAGTACGCTCGGCATGTCTGGGCTAATATTGTTTTTGTTTTTTGTATTCTGTTATAAACAAATATAGACTGCCCCTGAAGAAGATAAGGATAATTATCGAAACGTTGGGCTAAATGGTGGAATAAATCGTATTTTATTTGCACTTGACCCTAACAGATCAGTAAAGCTGAAAAACTACATATAAATTAATCAAACTGATCGGAAATGACCATTAAATTGGAGGATGTGGTTAGCAAAAAGCGAGGGGTATATCATCAAAAAACATTTTTGAAAGCAAGCACACTCAGAAAAAAACTCCCGATTGAAGAAAAATGGGAACGAAATGGCAATTAAGAAATTTTATGCTCATTCGCATGGCCAACATTTTTTCAAAATGAAGAAAAATTCCTCATTCGAAGAAATTTTGGCCATTCGAAAGAGGATAAAATTCCTTAAGTGCCATTTCATTTCCATTTTTCTTTAATCGCGAGAAGTTTTTTTCTCAGTGCAGTAAAGTTCGCACCGCACCAACTATTTAATCGGGGGGTGTGTACGACCGTACATTAATTTCTCCTCATTTAAAATTTCTTAAAAAATTTAAATCTAAAATCTCAGCATTTTATATGGCCATCACTGTCGTTAGAGTAATATATAAACATAGAATTTCGCATCATATGGTTTCCGATAAAAACAAAACAAAAATTAAATATCGATAATATCGATAATGTTAATATGCCGGTACTTGGGTTGGTTAATTTGACGTCCACAAAAAATAGATCTTTCTTTCAACAACGACCAGCCAAGCAGTGCAGAGTTTCGTTTAAATATTTTCATTTAAATCAAGAAGTTTTATTTTGTAGAAACCAATATATGTACATATATAGTATATGTATATTGGATCAGCATACCTCATCGTGTGATTGTAAACGAATAAAAAACCCAAATCTTAGGTAAGGGCGGAGTCACGCCCATTTTGAAATTTTCTTTTATTTTTGTATTTTGTTGCACCATAACATTACTGGAGTTAAATATTGACATAATTTACTTATATACTGTAAAGATATTCAATTTTTTGTTAAAATTTGACTTTTAAAATTTTTTTTTTAAGTGGGCGTGTTCGTCATCCGATTTTGCTAATTATACCTTTCATGAAAATGAAATGGTATATTAATTTCGTCACGAAACCCAAAATTGTAAGTCCTTAAAGGAAAATAGATAGACCCACCATTAAGTAAACCGAGATAATCAGGTTGAAGAGCTGAGTTGATTTAGCCATGTCCGTCTGTCCGTCTGTCGGTTTGTATGCAAACTAGTCCCTCAATTTTTGAGATATCTTCATAAAATTTGGTGAGCGGGTGTATTTGGATGTCCGATTAGACATTTGTCGGAACCGGCCGGATCGGACCACTATAGCATATATCCTCCATACAACCGATTTTTCAGAAAAAGAGGATTTTTTTAATATCTTACTCAATTTAACAGATTGAAGCTTCAAACTTCACCATATAATTTCGTATATTGCACGTATTGTTGCCTGAAAAAATTGATGAGATCGGTCGTATATATAGTATATATCCCCCACAACCGATTGTTCAGATAAGAAACTTTTCGTAATTGCTGCCCTATTTTAAGAGCTAGAGGCTTCAAATTTCAACAAATGCTTACGTATATATCATATATTGTTGTCTAAAAAAATCATACAGATCGGTGGTATATATAGTATATATATGGTGGTATATATAGTATATATATAGTATATATATTATATATTATATATATATTATATATATATTATATATATATTATATATATATATTTTCGCAATTTCTACCCCATTTTAACAGCTAGAAGCTTCAAATTTCACCGAATGCTTACGTATATGGCATATATTGGTGTCTGAAAAAATCATAGAGATCGGTTGTATATATAGTATATATCTCATACAACCGATTGTTCAGACAAGAAACTTTTCGCAATTTCTACCCCATTTTAACAGCTATAAGCTTCAAATTTCACCGATTGCTTACGTATATAGTATATATTGTTGTGTCAAAAAATCATAGAGATCGGTGATATATATAATATATATATGATGGTATATATAGTATGATGGTATATATAATATATATATATATTTTTTTTTTTGCGATTTCGGCCCCATTTTAACAGCTAGAAGCTTCAAATTTCACCAAATGCTTACGTGTATAGCATATATTGATTTCTGAAAAAATCATTGAGATCGGTGGTATACATAGTATATATCTCATAAAACCGATTGTTCAGATAAGAAACTTTGCGCAATTTCTTCCACATTTTAACAGCTAGAAGCTTCAAATTTCACCAAATGCTTACGTGTATAGTATATATTGTTGTCTGAAAAAATCATTGAGATCGGTGGTATATATAGTATATATCTCACACAACCGATTTTTCAGATAAGAAATTTTGCGCAATTTCTGCCCAATTTTAACAGCTAGAAGCTTCAAATTTCACCAAATGCTTACGTATGTAGCATATATTTTTGTCTGAAAAAATCATAGAGATCGGTGGTATATATATTATATACTTCATATAAACTGTCATTTTTGCCCCTTTTTTACGGATAGAAGCTTCAAATTTCATCAAATTTCATCAAATAGTTACGTTTACGTCATATATTTTTGAAATTCGTGATTCGTAGTCATAGTTTTTGCATTCAGACCACAAAAAACGTGAAGCTTTGCATCCTCACACAAAGTACCTACCTATTTTTTATTTTATATTTATCTTAAAAATCGTTTAGATATGTTCAAATTTCACCAAATGTTTACGTGTATAGCATATATTGTTTTCTGAAAAAATTATAGAGACCGGTGGTATATATAATCTCATACAACCGATTGTTCAGATAAGAAACTTTGCGCAATTCCTTCCCCATTTTAACAGCTAGAAGCTTCAAATTTCACCAAATGCTTACGTGTATAGTATATATTGTTGTCTGAAAAAATCATTGAGATCGGTGGTATATATAGTATATATCTCATACAACCGATTGTTCAGATAAGAAACTTTGCCAAATTTCTGCCCCATTTTAACAGCTAGAAGCTTCAAATTTCACCAAATGCTTACGTATATAGCATATATTGTTGTCTGAAAAAATCATAGAGATCGGTGGTACATATATTATATACCCCATATAAACTGTATTTTTTTGCCCCTTTTTTACGGCTAGAAGTTTCAAAATTCATAAAATTTCATCAAATAGTTACGTTTACGTCATATATTGTTGAAATGCGTGATTCGTAGTCATAGTTTTTACACGCAGACCACAAAAAACCTGAAACTTTGCACCCTCACACAAAGTACCTACCTATTTTTATACTCAGTTGAGCAGAGCTCACAGAGTATATTAAGTTTGATTGGATAACGGTTGGTTGTACATATATAAAGGAATCGAGATAGATATAGACTTCCATATATCAAAATAATCAGGATCGAAAAAAAATTTGATTGAGCCATGTCCGTCCGTCCGTCCGTCCGTCCGTCCGTCCGTTAACACGATAACTTGAGTAAATTTTGAGGTATCTTGATGAAACTTGGTATGTAGATTCCTGGGCACTCATCTCAGATCGCTATTTAAAATGAACGATATCGGACTATAACCACGCCCACTTTTTCGATATCGAAAATTTCGAAAAACCGAAAAAATGCGATAATTCATTGCCAAAGGCGGTTAAAGCGATGAAACTTGGCAGATGGGTTGACGTTATGACACAGAATAGAAAATTAGTAAGATTTTGGACAATGGGCGTGGCACCGCCCACTTTTACAAGAAGGTTATTTAAAAGTTTTGCAAGCTGTAATTTGGCAGTCGTTGAAGATATCATGATGAATTTTGGCAGGAACGCTACTACTATTACTATATATGTGCTAAATAAAAATTAGCAAAATTGGATGAAGAACACGCCCACTTTTTAAAAAAATTTTTTTTTAAATTCAAATTTTAACAAAAAATTTAATATCTTTACTGTATATAAGTAAATTAAGTCAAAATTCAACTCCTGTAATGATATGATGCAACAAAATACAAAAATAAAAGAAAATTTCAAAATGGGCGTGGCTCCGCCCAGTTTCATTTAGTTTGTCTAGAATACTTTTAATGCCATAAGTCGAACAAAAATTTACCAATCCTTCTCAAGTTTGGTAGGGACATAGACTCTATGACGGTAACTGTTCTCTGTGAAAATGGGCGAAATCGGTGGAAGCCACGCCCAGTTTTTATACACAGTCCACCGTCTGTCCTTCCGCTCGGCCGTTAACACAATAACTTGAGCAAACAACGATATATTTTTACTAAACTTAGCCCACCTACTTTCCTGAACTCACTTTATCTTGGTATAAAAAATGACCGAAATCCGACCATAACCACGCCCACTTTATCGATATCGAAAATTACGAAAAATGAAAAAAATGCCATAATTCTATACCAAATACGAAAAAAGGGATGAAAAATGGTAACTGGATTGGTTTATTGACGCAAAATATAACTTTAGAAAAAACTTTGTAAAATGGGTGTGACACCTACCATATTAAGTAGAAGAAAATGAAAAAGTTCTACAAGGCGAAATCAACAGCCCTTGGAATCTTGGCAGGAATACTGTTAGTGGTATTGCATATATAAATAAATTAGCAGTACCCGACAGATGATTTTCTGGATCACCTGGTCCACATTTTGGTCGATATCGCGAGAACACCTTCACATATACATCTAAGGGCCACTCGCTTTTAAAACCCTCATTAATACCTTTAATTTGATATCCATATCGTACAAACACATTCTAGAGTCACCCCTGGCCCACCCTAATGGCGATATCTCGAAAAGGCGTCCACCTATAGACCTAATGCCCACTCCCTCTTAAAATGCTCAGTAACACCTTTCGTTTGATACCCATATCGTACAAACATTCTAGAGTCACCTCTGGCCCACCCTAATGGCAATATCTCGAAAAGGCGTCCACCTATAGACCTAATGTCCACTCCCTCTTAAAATGCTCAGTAACACCTTTCGTTTGATACCCATATCGTACAAACATTCTAGAGTCACCCCTGGCCCACCCTATTGGCGATGTCTCGAAAAGGCCTCCACCTTAAGACCTAATGCCCACTCCCTCTTAAAATGCTCAGTAACACATTTCGTTTGATACCCATATCGTACAAATATTCTAGAGTCACCCCTGGCCCACCCTAATGGCGATATCTCGAAAAGGCGTCCACCTATAGACCTAATGCCCACTCCCTCTTAAAATGCTCAGTAACATCTTTCGTTTGATACCCATATCGTATAAACATTCTAGAGTCACCCTTGGTCCACCTTTATGGCGATATCTCGAAAAGGCGTCCACCTATAGAACTAAGGATTACTCCCTTTTAAACTACTCATTACCACCTTTCATTTAATACCCATATCGTACAAACACATTCTAGAGTCACCCTGGCCCACCCTAATGGCGATATCTCTAAAAGGCGTCCACCTATAGACCTAATGCCCACTCCCTCTTAAAATGCTCAGTAACACCTTTCGTTTGATACCCATATCGTACAAACATTCTAGAGTCACCCTTGGTCCACCTTTATGGCGATATCTCGAAATGGCGTCCACATATAGAACTAAGGATTACTCCCTTTTAAAATACTCATTACCACCTTTCATTTGATACCCATATCGTACAAACACATTCTAGAGTCACCCCTGGCCCACCCTAATGGCGATATCTCGAAAAGGCGTCCACCTATAGACCTAATGCCCACTCACTCTTAAAATGCTCAGTAACACCTTTCGTTTGATACCCATATCGTACAAACATTATAGAGTCACCCCTGGCCCACATTAATGGCGATATCTCGAAAAGGCGTCCACTTATAGACCTAATGCCCACTCCCTCTTAAAATGCTCAGTAACACCTTTCGTTTGATACCCATATCGTACAAACACATTCTAGAGTCACCCCTGGCCCACCCTAATGACGATATCTCGAAAAGGCGTCCACTTATAGACCTAATGCCCACTCCCTCTTAAAATGCTCAGTAACACCTTTCGTTTGATACCCATATCGTACAAACATTCTAGAGTCACCCTTGGTCCACCTTTATGGCGATATCTCGAAAAGGCGTCCACCTATAGAACTAAGGATTACTCCCTTTTAAAATACTCATTACCATCTTTCATTTGATACCCATATCATACAAACACATTCTAGAGTCACCCCTGGCCCACCCTAATGGCGACATTTCGAAAAGGCGTCCACCTATAGACCTATTGCCCACTCCCTCTTAAAATGCTCAGTAACACTTTTCGTTTGATAGCCATATCGTACAAACAAATTCTAGAGTCAGCCCTGGTCCACCTTTATGGCGATATCCCTAAATGGCGTCCATCCATAGAACTATGGCCTACTCTCTCTTAGAATACTCTTTAATACCTTCCATTTGATACATATGTCATACAACCACATTCCAGGGTTCCCTAGGTTCATTTTCCTACATGGTGATTTTCCTTATTTTGTCTCCATAGCTCTCAACTGAGTATGTAATGTTCGGTTGCACCCGAACTTAGCCTTCCCTACTTGTTTATTTTATATTTATCTTAAAAATCGTTTAGGTATGTAGATTTGTTCACTATATATTTCTTATCTTATACATCCGATTATTCGGAGATTACGAATGGGATAAGATTATTGTTCAGCCCCATTCATGAAAGGTATGAAGTCTTCGGCACAGCCGAAGACAGTCCCGTCCTTACTTGTTTTCATTTAGAATACGTATAGTGATAGGAGCAGCGTTGCTGCCAAATTTCATCATGATATCTTCAACGACTGCCAAATTACAGCTTGCAAACTTTTAAATTACCTTCTTTTAAAAGTGCACGGTGCCACGCCCATTGTCCACAGATCAACCCACCTACCAAGTTTCTTAGCTTTATCCATCTTTGGTAATGAATTATTGCACTTTTTCGGTTTTTCGAAATTTTCGATATCGAAAAAGTGGGCGTGGTTGTAGTCCGATTTCGTTCATTTTAAAAAGCGATCTGAGATGAGTGCCCAGGAACTTACATACCAAATTTCATTATCATACCTCAAAATTTACGCAAGTTATCGTGTTAACGGGCAGACGGACGGACTTGGCTAAATGAATTTCTTTTTTCGCCCAGATCATTTTGATATATAGAAGTCTATATCTATCTCGATTAGTTTATGCCGCTATGCGAACAAAATTAATATACTCTGTGAGCTCTGCTCAGCTGAGTATAAAAAGAAGAATTATGATTCAAGAGGAAGCCTTGAAAGAGATTTAAAGAAGATTTCTAGGGAAGGAAGTTAACCGATTTTGCTGTCAAGCGAAAGACGAAGGAAGGAAAATAAATTCGAAAAAGGAAGAAGGAAATAAATATGAAGAAAGAAGAATATATATGCAAAAGAAGAAGTAAAGAAATAGGAAAGAAGAAAAATAGCAGCAGAGAAGAAATTACATTTGTATAATCATCAAAAATATGAATTTAAAAAATTTCCTTTTGTCGATTTTAAAAATACGTGTCAAAATATTGAATGATAAAATTAGCGATTTAAAAACAACTCTTGTCGAAGGAAGGCATAAGGTACCACCCAAAGCCGCTCAAAAACTAATTGCATCTATGAAAAATCATCTTGAAGATGTTATTTAGCAAAAAGGTGGTCATACGAAGTACTAAACTTAATAAAAGGTAGTTTTTTCTAAGGCAGGGCGCAGTGCACGAAATAAGCTGCGACCTTAGTTTTTGAGATAATTTTAGTTTTTTTAAATAATTAGCACAAACGTGGAAACACATGAAAATTAAGTATTTGTTCAAATAAAAGCATATCACTAGTTTCCTTTCTATATAGCTCTACAGTTTTTTTTCTGTAGCTGTACGAAATAAGCTGTAAGCCACTATATGTATGTGCATCTGATATGTATTGCTTGAAGCTAGAAGCCTTTCAATTTCATATTTAGGTAATGGATTGAATTTACGATTTTAATTGTGATCCATTGTTTTCGCACAAAAAAGCGATTGTATTAGAATCGATGGGTTCTGTATCAGTAGCCATAACAACAATACAGAAAAGACCAGGATGGAGCCTTCACTGATTGGTGTCTTCATTAGCTCCTTGGGCAATTTACTATAATTTAATAACTTTTGCAACCAATTCTGCTCCAAATTCTTTGGATATTTCGGCCCAAATATTTTTCTACTACTATTCACGTAATGCTCATTTTTCAAATCATATAGCTCGGGATAATTACTTATTAGAATAATAAGCTGTTCCTCGTTTAAATGCAGTTTTGAAGATAGTCACCCAAATATATTTAGCAACCACAATTCACACCTAGCGACAGCAGCACTACGCGATACTTCCCTACGCGGCTTTTTTGCCTAGTTAATCACATTTCACGCGATGTGAATTGACCCATAATCATATATGCAGAGAATATTTTGGCGTGAGAATATAAGGCCGTGCAGAGAATATAAGGCCGTGCGTAGCGCAGCTTAGTGTGGCCTTAGCTTCAGATAAGTTTTTTTGGTGGTAAGTTAGCAAGTACTATGTGAAACTTTCGTAGATCGCTATACACGAGCGAGGCTTGAAACCAAAACCCTAATACGTAAAAGTTATCCTCGGTGTTTTCTCGCTCAACACGGGCAGCGTAGGCCGAGGAGCACTATTGTGGTTCTCCAAAATGCTAAGATTTTGGTCCTCCGTGATCGTACCACTATCATTAAGAGGCATTTTTCTATAATTTTTATTTAAAAACTTCGTGTTTAAAACTTTCGTGGTCACCACTGTGAGGTCAGGTACCACAATAAGATGGTCAGGTAATAAAGAAATGGTATGAATTAATAAAAAATAAATAAAATAAAAATAATTAATAAATATGACTATATTATAAATATACTATCTCCAAGTGTATACATGGCATTTCCTATTGTTTTTCGTACTATACATTTTAATTGTTTAGGCGCAAAGGGAGTGGGCCTTAGTTCTATAGTTGGACGCCATTTCGGGATATCGCCATAAGGGTGGACCAGGAGGTACTCTAGAATGTGTTTGTACGATATGGGTATCAAACGAAAGGTGTTAATAAGTATTTTAAAAGGGAGTTGGCCTTAGTTCTATAGGTGGACGCCTTTTCGAGATATGGCCATAAAGGTGGACCAATGGTGACTCTAGAATGTGTTTGTACGATATGGGTATCAAATGAAAGGTGTTAATAAGTATTTTAAAATGGAGTGATCCTTAGTTCTATAGGTGGACGCGTTTTCGAGATATGGCCATAAAGGTGGATCAGGGGTGATTCTAGAATTCGTTTGTACGATATGGGTATCAAATGAAAGGTGTTATTGAGTATTTTAAAAGGGAGTGGGCCTTAGTTCTATAGTTGGACGCCTTTTCGGGATATCGCCATAAAGGTGGACCAGGGTTGACTCTAGAATGTGTTTGTACGATATGGGTATCAAATGAAAGGTGTTAATGAGTATTTTAAAAGGGAGTGGGCCTCAGTTCTATAGTTGGACGCCTTTTCGGGATATCGCCATAAAGGTGGACCAGGGTTGGCTCTAGAATGCGCTTGTACGATATGGGAATCAAATGTAAGGTGTTAATGAGTATTTTAAAATGGAGTGATCCTTAGTTCTATAGGTGGACGCCTTTTCGAGATATGGCCATAAAGGTGGATCAGGGGTGACTCTAAAATGCGTTTGTACGATATGGGTATCAAATGAGAGGTGTTAATTAGTATTTTAAAAGGGAGTGGGCCTTAGTTCTATAGGTGGACGCCTTTTCGCGATATCGATAAGGGTGGACCAGGGGTGACTCTAGAATGTGTTTGTACGATATGTGAGTCAAACGAAAGGTGTTAATGAGTATTTTAAAAGGGAGTGGGCCTTAGTTCTATAGGTGGACGCCTTTTCGAGATATCGCCATAAAGGTGGACCAGGGGTGACTCTAGAATGTGTTTGTACGATATGGGAGCCAAATGAAAGGTGTTAATGAGTATTTTAAAAGGTAGTGGGCCTTAGTTCTATAGGTGGGCCCTTTTCGAGATATCGCCATAAAGGCGGGACAGGGTTGACTCTAGAATGCGTTTGTGCGATATGGGTATCAAATGAAAGGTCTTAATAAGCATTTTAAAATGGAGTGATCTTTAGTTCTATAGCTGGACGTCTTTTCGAGATATTGCCATAAAGGTGGTTCAGGGGTGACTCTAGAATGCGTTTGTATGATAAGGGTATCAAATGAAAGGTGTGAATAAGTATTTTAAAATGGAGTGATCCTTAGTTCTATAGGTGGACGCCGTTTCGAGATATGGCCAACAAGGTGGATCAGGGGTGACTCTAAAATGCGTTTGTACGATACGGGTATCAAATGAAAGGTGTTAATGAGTATTTTAAAAGGGAGTGGGCCTTAGTTCTATATGTGGACGCCTTTTCGAGATATCGCCACAAAGGTGGACCAGGGGTAACTCTAGAATTTTTTTGTACGATGTGGGTACAAAATGAAAGGTGCTAATGAGTATTTTAAAATTGAGTGGGCCTTAGTTCTACAGGTGGACGCCTTTTCGATATATCGCCATAAAGATGGACCAGGGGTGACTCTATAACGTGTTTGTACGATATGGTTATCAAATGAAAGGTGTTAATGATTATTTCAAAGGGAGTGGCCTTAGTTCTATAGGTGGATGCCTTTTCGAGATATCGCCATAAAGATGGACCAGGGGTGACTCTATAACGTGTTTGTACGATATGGGAATCAAATGAAAGGTGTTAATGAGTATTTTAAAAGGGAGTGGGCCTTAGTTCTATATGTGGACGCCTTTTCGAGATATCGCCACAAAGGTGGACCAGGGGTAACTCTAGAATTTTTTTGTACGATGTGGGTACAAAATGAAAGGTGCTAATGAGTATTTTAAAATTGAGTGGGCCTTAGTTCTACAGGTGGACGCCTTTTCGATATATCGCCATAAAGATGGACCAGGGGTGACTCTATAACGTGTTTGTACGATATGGTTATCAAATGAAAGGTGTTAATGATTATTTCAAAGGGAGTGGGCCTTAGTTCTATATGTGGACGCCTTTTCGAGATATCGCCACAAAGGTGGACCAGGGGTAACTCTAGAATTTTTTTGTACGATGTGGGTACAAAATGAAAGGTGCTAATGAGTATTTTAAAATTGAGTGGGCTTTAGTTCTACAGGTGGACGCCTTTTCGATATATCGCCATAAAGATGGACCAGGGGTGACTCTATAACGTGTTTGTACGATATGGTTATCAAATGAAAGGTGTTAATGATTATTTCAAAGGGAGTGGCCTTAGTTCTATAGGTGGATGCCTTTTCGAGATATAGCCATAAAGGTGGACCAGGGGTGACTCTAGAATTTGTTTGTACGATGTGGGTACAAAATGAAAGGTGCTAATGAGTATTTTAAAATTCAGTAGGTCTTAGTTCTATAGGTGGACGCCTTTTCGAGATATCGCCATAAATATGGACCAGGGGTGACTCTATAACGTGTTTGTACGATATGGGTATCAAATGAAAGGTGTTAATGAGTATTTTAAAACGGAGTGGGCCTTAGTTTTATAGGTGGTCACCTTTTCGTGATATCGCTATAAAAGTGGACCAGGGATGACTCCAGAATGTGTTTGTACGATATGGGAATCAAATGAAAGGTGTTAATGATTATTTCAAAGGGTGTGGGCCTTAGTTCTATAGGTGGACGGCTTTTCGAGATATCGCCATAAAGGTGGATCAGGGGTGACTCTATAACGTGTTTGTACGATATGGGTATCAAATTAAAGGTACTAATGAGGGCTTTAAAAGGAGTGGCCCTTAGTTGTATATGTGAAGCGAGATATCGACCAAAACGTGGACCAGGGTGACCAAGAACATCATCTGTCGGGTACCGCTAATTTATTTATATATGTAATACCACGATACTGTTCCTGCCAAGATTCCAACGGCTTTTGATTTCCCCTGCAGAACTGTTTCATTTTCTTCTACTTAATATGGTAGGTGTGATACCCATTTTACAAAGTTTTGCGTCAATAAACCAATCCAATTACCATGTTTCATCCCTTTTTTCATATTTGGTATAGAAATATGGCATTTTTTTAATTTTTCGTAATTTTCGATATCGAAAAATGGGCGTCGCCATAGTTGGATTTCGGCCATTTTTTATACCAAAATAAGGTTCAGATAAGTACGTGAACTAAGTTTAGTAAAGATATATCGATTTGTATAAAAACTGGGCGTGACCTCAACCGATTTCGCCCATTTTCACAGAAAACAGTTATCGTCATAGAATCTATGCCCCTACCAAATTTCACAAGGATTTGTAAATCTTTGTTTGACTTATGGCATTAAAAGTATTCCAGACCAATTAAATGAAAAAGGGCGGAACCACGCCCGTTTTGAAATATTCTTTTATTTTTGTATTTTGTTGCAGTTGAATGTTGACATAATTTACTTATATACTGTAAAGATATTCAATTTTTTGTTAAAATTTGACTTAAACAATTTTTTTTTTAAAGTGGGCGTGTTCGTAATCACATTTTGCTAATTTTTCTTTAGCACACATATAGTAGGAGGAGTAACGTTCCTACCAAATTTCATCATGATATCTTCAACGACTGCCAAATTACAGCTTGCAAAACTTTGATATTACCTTCTTTTAAAAGTGGGCGGTGCCACACCCATTGTCCAAAATTTTACTAATTTTCTATTCTACATCATAAGGTCAACCTACCGACCAAGTTTCATCCCTTTAGTCGTCTTTGGTAATAAATTAATGCACTTTTTCGGTTTTTCGAAATTTTCGATATCGAAAAAGTGGGCGTGGTTGTGGTCCGATTTCGTTCTGTGAGCTCTGCTCAGCTGAGTATAAAAACGTAGGGAAGGTCATTTTGTGACTTTTTGTTTACCCATCAATGGTTGTTTAAAAACGGTTTGAGTCTTATTCGTCTTACAGGTTTCGCAATCTTTAACAAATGTGCAAACATCAGATACTAAGCCTGGCCAGTAACAATCTGACATAGTTGGGATAGAGTTTTGTGAATACCGTCCTGTCCAGCCGACGGTGAGCTGTGAGAAGATTCTCCTGCCCCGGTCGCAAATCCAACGGAACCCAAAGATTCCAGGTCTGGTCCGCTAGAAGATCGTCCCCCCGGTCGAATTGCGACCTTTTATAAACATAGTTGTCCGATAAACAAATGTCTGGTAGTTTGCCTTTGTTCCCGGCCACCTAAATTGAATGGACTACAAATCTCAATACTCTAAAAAATTCAAAAATTTCGGGAAAAAAAATAAAAATTTTTAATAAAAATTCGTCGAATTTTTCAAACATTTTTTAAATATAATTTAGTTTCCGTTATAGATCTTGACAAATTTTCTTATGGGAAATTAGTTAAAATATGAAAATTCGTCGAATTTTTCAAACATTTTTTAAATATAATTTAGTTTTTGTTATAGATCGTGACAAATTTTCCTATGGGAAATTAGTTAAAATAAATTTGCGAAAGCGAAAATTGTAAGAATTGTCCAAAAAGGGGGGTCTACTTATTTATGTGAGTGACTGTACATATGTACATACATATTTTGTATTTATTTGAGTATTTATCCTGGCACTACAATTTTTACAAAATTATTTTATAGTACCAGTCAGGAATGTAAAAGTGAATTACAATAATAATAATAACAATGTAGATAATTAAATTAATTATGTGAAAATTACTTATTACAAAAACTTAAAAGTAAAGTATCATACAAAGTAGAAAAGACAATAGATTTAAATTAAATAAAACCTGATCCAACAAAAAGTTAATGAGCATCAGCAACACTACTGTGAAAGCTTGAAACAACTGGGGTATTTATTGACTCCTCAACATTATCGGGGGACAGTAAATTTAAGAGTTCTGAAGTCAGACTTTTAAATTTTTTCTTAGGTATCTCCCTAAAACTGTTAACTAAAGGATCCGACGTTATAAGCAACATATTCATAAGATCTCTATTCGTGGCTTCACGCGACTGCTTTTGTGTGTTATCTTCCCTGAATCGTCTCAAATCTTTGTTACGGGCTTCCTGTGCTTCCTCAGAAAGTTTACCAATAGGTAAAATTGCTGATTTTATAATATCAGTACTATGCACTAAGATTTTATGAACTGTAACAGGCATATTAAACCATGGATAGAGATCTATGTATAGTTTTTTTAGTCTCGACCGCAAATTTTTCAAATCTGTGGATATTTATATTGCACCCAGATGCTAATGCGCGAAGGAGAGTGTCGAATCTTTTGATGAGCGTTACATCCAATCCCGTAATCTCAGCACTAGCCTCAGAATTTTCGAAAGACCTACGAGCAGTGTTGCCGTCATCGGTATTGCCGAAACCTGGTTTTGGTTTATCTACTATCAATCCAAGTACACTATTAAATTTATTCTGGATTTCGTTGGAACGTAGCTTTACACTCTCTTTATCTGCCTCATTCCTAAGCTGCCATTTTTTTTTACTTCGAGGCGATAACTTATGTGAAGCAAGCATTCAAAACATCTTATCAATGCATGGAGAGTAGACAAACCAAAACCAAGATTATTTCAGTTAGGCGTAAAGTCCCGTAACTCATTATTCATATCTTTTGGAGTGGCACCACAAAAATAACACTTTTGTGCGGCAGAAGTTTCAGTCAAAGCATTGCAAACTTTTCCGTCAATCATTGTTAGAAGCATATTGTGATTTACGGAAACTTCGTATTCTTCGAGCATGTACTTTGTTGGCAACAACGCATTTATCTTCTCTAAAACTTTGTTCGTTTCAAAAACAATAAAATCTTTTGTTTCTTTAGAAAAAATAAATTTAATTGGACGACAATACATGGTAGAAGAAGGTCGAGGATTTTGCCAAACAATGTTACATTTTTCATCCTGTAATTGAAGAGGAACGAAAGAAAATATAAACAAAAACTCATCAGTGTCAGAACTGCATGTATACTTTTGCTTATATGTGCTATGACCAGAGCTCCATCGCAACCCCACTTGCAGATTAAAGTATACGTCAAATTTGTAGGTAATAAACTAACAAAAACTTCTTGATTTGCTAAAACTAAACGCTCAACAGTTTTATCTAATACGGACTGGACTTTAATATCCGCACGTGTTTCACCTATAGCATTAAGCGTCTATGCCCACCTATGCAATACATTTTGCGGCATTACCCATCATGAACTCCTATGCAATACGTTTTTAACAGCTCAATCATATTACAATATTATACAAATTACTAACACAGCGATTACCTAACACTAATGGAACGCCGAATATGAAACTCTTGTCTGTTCACAAATAATAAATTCTGCTTTTTATCAATTTTAGTTTCTCACCAAAATATTTACCTACAACCAATCATGAGAATTAACTAGACAGAATATCGATTTGCTGACGAATGCATACATATTTACATATCTGCATAGCATGCATACAAATCTACATGCATGCATACTATGCATACAAATCTACAAATATGCATAGCGTGCATACAAATCTATATGTATGCAGACTATGCATACAAATCTACAGGTAAGCATACCATGCTTACAAATCTACATGTATGCATACCGTGTATACAAATTTACATGTATGATTAGTGTTAATACAAATGTACATATTTTTAGTATTAAGGTTATTATGAATGTGTAGGTTAAGAATGTAACTATAAAAGAGAAAGAATTTGTTTAATAAATAAGACTGATCTTCAGACATTCAAACCACAAACATTTTATAAATTTAAATATTTCATGGCGATCCTGCCAGCCTGATCTTCAATTAGCTGAAAATTTGCTCATTAAGCAAATTCACTAGATCTTGCTGAACAGATATCCTGCCAAGTTTTTAGTCAAATATTAAAATATTAAATAATTTTTGTTGTTATATCGGCCTACTGTTTTTAAGATCGCGGGTTCGAATCGAGCTCAAGGCCTAACAATAATTTTTTATCATTATTATTGTTATGATAGATTTTTTCTTAATTGAAAAAATTTTTAATTTAGAATAGAAGAAAGAAAAAATTTAGACAACTGCCAAAGCTCGTTCCCGGGTTCCCGAAATGGATCTATACAACGAGCTTTGGCAGTTGTCTAAATTTTTTCTTTCTTCTATTCTAAATTAAAAATTTTTCAATTAAGAAAAAATTTATCATAACAATAATAATGATAAAAAATTATTGTTAGGCCTTGAGCTCGATTCGAACCCGCGATCTTAAAATATTAAATATATTAGTCAAAATTTAATGAGCACACATTAGTGCTAAAGAGGACTAACAAAAAGTCCTAGCAATATAATTTTTACACTAATCAAGACCACTGTCGAATATAATATTTTACTTGGACAAGGAGCATGAACGGATATTACGTTTAAAAAAAAAAAAAAAAATTCAATCAAACTGGCGACACACAAATTTGGACGCAGCTGATTGCGCATAGAAGAAGTGGAATAACATTTCAATCAAACTGGCGACACACAAATTTGGACGCAGCTGATTGCGCATAGAAGAAGTGGAATAACATTTAAACCAAACTGGCGACACACAAATTTGGATACAATTGGATGCGCATAGAAGAAGTGGAATAATATTTCAACTCGACTGACGGTATACAACTTTGCACTGCGATTTAAACTGGCATCATGATTGGCGAAAAGCGGCATATCATAAGTATATTTAGAAACAAATTGGGCGGCCTTTATGGACGCTAAATTATGAGCAAAAACGAAAGTTTTTGCTTAGGAATTTTTTTTAAAAAATAGGACTTATAATTAATAAAAAAAAATAGGAAGAATATATACATGTAGAATTTTGAACAATTTTTTTTAATTCAAACCAAAAAGAAAAAAAATAAAAAGCTCAGCTATCTCCTTTAGTATGCAAGAAATAAAAACTGAGGAAGATTTTCATAAAATCTTTAAAAAGTGCGAAGACACCATTAAGGAATTTATAAAAATCGCAGAAGAAGTTAAAAAAAATAGAACAACAAAGCAAGGTCCAACACCGATTACAACAGATGAGTATCGGCGACGAAACAAACTTTACAAGAAGGAAGAAATTCCTATAATACCTTCCCCGACAATAAAAAGAAGAAGAAAACGGGGAGGTAAACAATTTAAAAAAAAAGAAGGAAATCGCTGAAACTTTTAAATTATGAAATATTACAACCAATAAGGAAGATAGAATAAAATTAAAAGAAAAAATTAGAGAATTAAGAAATAAAAAATAAATAAAAATATTCTCAGTACAAATGAACGTAAACATTTTCTCAGTAAATTGGAATGATTAGCTCGTCCTCATAAAAACCCTTCAAATTTAGAATTTTTTTTCTCACTCATGCTTCCCCTAGATAGAAATGAACAAATGGGAACAAATCTTTGAAGCATTATCCGAAGAGAAAATTAAGGCAGAAAAAGCATGCAAGTGCATAAATAAAAACATCACGATAAAGCCAGAAACTATAGTGAAACACTTAAACACGATCGTAGAAGCCCTAAATCATATAGGACAGGTAATCAATAGGGTAAATAATATACTCACTAAATAACACCAAGCAGAATCATACCAATTCTTCTCCCACGTACGAGACAAATTGGTATCCTCTTTAGCTAGATACAACATAGAAATAACTATACCAACTACAGTAGAAGAAAAACTCCAAATTGACTTTCACTCAATTCTAATTGAATTGTCCCAAATTCGCACCCCATCACCAGCATTGAGTCACACTTCGTCAATAGAAGAAAATAAACCACTAGAAATCCCACTCATAAATATCACAATGCCACAAACCGTAGTAGAATTCATCAAAACCGCCTCATCAGTGCTGCCAGAGTTTGACGGCAAGCCTGAAAATTTGCATAGTTTCTTAGATGCCCTCGATATCCTCGACCAAATCAAGGATAATCATGAAGCCATAGCTATAACCATGATAAAGACTAAGCTAAAAGGCACGGCAAGAAATTTCATAAGTAATGAGAATACAATCGCACAAATAAAACTAAAATTAAAAACTGCAATCAAAGGCGAATCAGTAGAAATTTTGACAGCAAAACTTCTGAATATCCAACAGCGTAGCAAAACTGCAAATCAATACACTGAAGATATAGAAAAGATAACTAGGTCCATGGAGGGAGCCTATATCTCGGACGGATTAAACCCAGAGTTAGCAACAAGATATGCTACCCAAGCAGCAGTCAAAGCTATTTGCAAGAACTGCTCCAATGATAAAGTGAAAATGATTATGCAAGCGGGAACGTTCACAACAATGAACGACGCAATTTCAAAATTCACAAACAGCTGCACGGAAATCACAGGCAGCTCGAACACAATTTTAAATATCCGGCAACAAAATCAATATCGAAGTAATTTCCGTGGAGGTTACCGAAGTAACAACTATGGGAATTACCGAGGCAGAAGATTTAGACCACAGCCGAGATACAATAATAATTCGAGAACAAATAATAATGCCCAAAGAGGAGCAAAAACCCAAAATGACAACAGACAGTACAATAAGACGCGTAACGTGCGAAATTGTACCCAGCAGGAAAACCAAGAAACTCCACTTCAAAATCAGTAGATAGGAAAATATGTGTACTAAATTTACACTTAAATAGTTATATATCTACAAAAACATCATTAAATAACTCAATTTCAAATTTTTTAGTAGACACAGGAGCAGATATCTCCATAATTAAAAAGAATCAAGTACTTAATCATACAAAAATAAATACAGAACAAATAACAGACCTAAAGGGCATTGGTCAGGGTATAACCAGTACATTAGGCACAATTAAAGCTGATTTAAAAGGCGATGACCTTCTAATTTATCATAAATTTCACGTCGTAGAAGACGACTTTCCAATACCGTGCGATGGAATAATAGGTTTGGACTTTATAAAGAAATATAATTGTATTCTAGATTATGGCAAAATAGAGGATAAACTAATCCTAAGACCATATGACTTTCCCCAAACAATCACAATGTACCTAACAAATTACCTGTCTGCTAACACAATTACGCTCCCTGCTAGATCTGAAGTCATTAGAGAAGTAACAGTAAACACTGATAATAAAACCATCTTCATACCCCATCAACAATTATCTGAAGGCATTTTGATAGCGAACACAATCACAAATAAAGAACAAACTTTCGTCAGAATTATAAACACCACACATAAAAACACAACTATTCAAAATTACAAAATACATACTGAAAATTTAGATGACTACAATATAATTAAAACAAACACACACACTAAACAGAGTAATAACACAGAAAAATTAAAAAGATTAACTAAAAATTTCCCGAAATTTGTCAATTCACAACTAACTTCATTATGCACAGAATTCATAGACATATTTGCACTGGAAACAGAACCAATTTCCTCTAATAATTTTTATAAGCAAAAATTACACATGAAAGATGACACACCAGTATACATAAAAAACTAAAGATTGCCCGAGACAAAAAAGGGGAAATAAGCAAACAGGTTGATAAATTGATCGAAGATGACATTATAGAACCCTCAGTATCAGAGTATAACAGCCCAATTTTACTGGTACCTAAAAAATCACTACCAGGTAATACTGAAAAAAGATGGAGACTGGTAGTTGACTACAGACAATTAAACAAAAAACTAGCAGCGGATAAATTCCCACTTCCAAGAATTGACGATATTTTAGACCAACTTGGAAGAGCAAGATATTTTTCATGCCTTGACCTTATGTCAGGTTTCCACCAAATTACATCAAGATTCTAGAGATATATCCTCGTCCACAACAGAAAATGGTACATATAGATTTAAAAGACTACCCTATGGATTAAAAGTAGCACCAAACTCATTCCAAAGAATGATAATACTGGCATTTGCAGGCCTCAAACCATCACAAGCATTTCTATATATGGATGATTTAGTTGCACTAGGGTGTTCAGAAAAACACATGCTGAAAAACTTAAGAGATGTTTCCTCTACTTGTAGGAAATACAACTTAAAATTGCATCCAGATAAATACCTATTCTTCAGCGAAGAGGTAACTTATTTAGGACAAAAATGCACAAGCGAGGGAATACAACCCGATCCAAGCAAATTTGAAACAGTTCAAAATTACCCAACACCAAAAACAGCAGATGAAGTTAAAAGATTCGTAGCGTTCTGCAATTATTACAGAACATTTGTACCGAATTTCGCAGAATACTCAAGGAAATTAACTAGGCTTTGCAAAAAGAACATTTCCTTCGACTGGACAGAAGAATGTCAAAAAGCTTTTGCCTATTTAAAGGAAGCATTAATCAGCCCAAAACTTTTGCAATACCCCGACTTCAATAAAGAATTCTGCATAACAACAGACGCTAGCCAAGAACATAACGGCAAACAGTTACCAATTGCTTACGCTTCTAGATCCTTCACAAAAGGCGAAACAAATAAGGCTACAATAGAAAAAGAACTAGCAGCAATCCATTGGGCCATAACCTTCTTCAGACCATACGTTTATGGCAGAAAATTCAAAATTAAAACCGACCATCGCCCCTTAACATACCTTTTCTCGATGAAAAGCCCTTCATCTAAGTTAACACGAATAAGACTTGATTTAGAGGAGTATGATTTCGAAGTGGAGTACATTGCTGGAAAAGAAATTCACATCGCGGACGCATTGTCTCGCATTAACATAACAAATTTAAAAGAAATGTCAGTGGAAGCATGCAAAATAATGAAAGTCACAACTAGATCAACAGCTAAAAATATAAAAAATAATGCTAAAATTCAAGAAAGTAACACTGAGAACCCCAAAATATATGAAGCGCTAAATAAATTTGAAGTAAAAAGACATGTCAGGCTCGTTTTCAATCCCCCGAAATTATATTTCAAAAAGGGAAAGAAAATTTGTAGCACTATAAATACAAGCAACCTAATTAATAAAATAAAAAATAAATGTAAGGCGCGATAACCTCCGAAGAGTTCTAAGGCCGAGCTTCTCTTCCAATTTGTGTCGTGCTCCTCTTGATTTTCTCTAAAAATTTGGCCGGACGGGACCTACATGTTTTATGCCGACTCCGAACGGCATCTGCAAGGCAGGTGAGTTTTCACTGAGAGCTTTTCATGGCAGAAATACACCCGTAGCGCTTGCCAAACACTGCCGAGGGGCGACCCCGTTTAGAAAAATTTTCTTCTAATTGAAAAACCTTATTTCTAAAATTTTTATATTGCTTTGCCCGGGGTGTGAACCCAGGGCATACGGTGTGGTAGGCGGAGCACGCTACCATCACACCACGGTGACCGCCACCTAGTTGTAGATGATAAAATTGGCTTAGGACCATTCTTTATCAGGCTCGAAAAAGAAGCCGCCAATTTAGGACTTGAAAAGATACAGTTGTCCTTAGGGGACAAATTGTTTAAAAGTAATTATACTCGAGTAGGCAAATTTATTGAATTAGGAAATAGGGTTCTCAAAAAATTAACAATTGCACTAACCCCACAGGTTGTGTACTTGACTAGTCCCGGGAAAATTAGAGAAATTCTGCCGAAATATCATGACGATCCTATTAGTGGTGGCCACCCAGGAATAAATCGCATGATAAAGAAAATCAAACAAAGCTATTGCTGGAAAATTATGCGAGGTGACATAAAGAAATATGTAGATAACTGCATCCACTGTAAGAAGAATAAAACAAATAAGCATATAAAAGAGCCAATGACAATAACGGAGACACCTCCTAGGGCTTTCGATATAGTACAGATCGATACGGTCGGACCATTGCCAAGGTCAATAAACGGAAACGAATACGCAGTTACCATTATATGCGATCTCACAAAATACTTGGTAACAATCCCAGTCCCGAGCAAATATGCGATAACAGTTGCTAAAGCTATATTCGAGCATTTCATTTTGATTTATGGTCCCATGAAAACAATCCTAACAGATATGGGAACCGAATACAAAAATAAATTATTCGAAGAGCTGTGCAAATTGCTAAAAGTTTAGCACAAAAACTCAACACCATACCATCATCAAACTTTGGGCACTGTAGAGCGTAGTCATAGAACGTTTAATGAATATGTACGTTCACACATATCCAGTGACAAAGATGATTGGGATGAATACCTAAAATATTTCGCGTACTGCTACAACACGACCCCATCGACCGTACATGGATATTGCCCTTACGAGCTTATATTTGCGAAAAATCCCCCGATGTACGAATTCTTAAACGAGAATAAAATAAGTCCAGTATATAATCATGAGGCATATGATAAGGAAATTAAATATAGACTCCAAATAGCACAACAAAGAGCTAGAAGATTAGTGAAAGAAGCTAAAGAAAAACAAAAAGTCGCTTACGACAAAAGTAGCACCAGTAAGGAAATAAAGTTACTAGATTTAGTATTAGTAAGAGAAGAAGCTAGCCATAAGCTAGATAATAAATACAAAGGAAGTTATAAAGTAAAAAGTATAGACAAAAATAATAATTATACGTTAATACCTAATAGTATGGGAAATAGAGATAGTACAAACAAAACAAAAGAAATAATACTCCATAAGAATAGACTTAAACCCATTTAAAATATCTTTTGTTAATTTAAAACAAATAATCATTCCAATTTACCCGATTAATTAATAAAAGCTTCTAAAAACAAGCGGATTTTAGATGGGTTGACACATTTAGAATCCGGCAATAAAACAAATAAAATAAATAAAATAAGTAAAATCTAAAAATTTCTATATCTAAAAATTAAAAATTTTGAAAATAAGGACTTGTACAAAAACAATAAAAAATATATGTAAGATGCAAATAATAAAAGTATGAAGGTCAGCAAATCAGAAATTAAATCCAAAAACTCTTTCAATACAATATTAAGTTACAGTAAAATATAAAAATCATCTAAATGCAAACAAAGAGTCTTATACAATTGTTCACAAAACAATTATATAATTCTCTTTTTCTAAGGCAGATGGTGTAGCATTAAGCGTCTATGCCCACCTATGCAATACATTTTGCGGCATTACGCATCATGAACTCCTACGCAATACATTTTTAACAGCACAATCATATTACAATATTATACAAATTATTGAACTGACGCAGCGGTTACCTAACATCAATGGAATTCCGAATATGAAACTCTTGTCTGTTCACATTTAATAAATTCTGCTTATTATCATTTTTATTTTCTCACCAAAATATTTACATACAACCAATCATGAGAATTAACCAGACAGAATATCGACTTGCTGACGAATCCATACATATTTACATATCTGCATAGCATGCATACAAATCTACATGCATGCAGACTATGCATACAAATCTACATAAAAAATTCAATATTTATATTCGTGGAGTGCGGACGTGTTTTTTCTTTGCTCCGCATTATGGTGAATTGTATCATAATAAACCGTCTTTAATCGCGTAATTTTATGACCAATTGTCGTGCAATTACATATTGACTCTTGGTGTATAAACTTTATTGACGCTAACCGCTGTCTAGTTAATCGAATATTCATTTAATTTTAAAATGCCTTGTGTGTGCAAACAAAAAGTTGATCGCATAGATCCAAAAATTCAGTGTGCAAAGTGCAAAGAAATTTTTCACTTGCATTGTGTTGGTTTTGTGCAAACCGATGTTGACTATTTGCTCTCGGCAGGTAAATCTTTTTTGTGTGAGAAGTACATGGCAGAGCGTCGCTCATCTCTCCGCCCGCCTGTATCACCCGTTGTATCGTGTGAACGACCACTTGAAAGTTCTTCATTGAACACAAACAATACAAACAATATAAATAATGCGAAACCCACTGTGGACAATGAACTGGATGGTTTGCATGCAGAAGATGCTAATATGCATTCCTCTTTACGCTTCTTTCGTGATGACAATAAAAAGTTATCACGAAAGTTTGATGCTTTATGTGCCGAATTTAAGTTATTGTCCACAAACCTACAAGACAGATATGCTGTTATAACTTCTCTTAAGTCAGAAATAGTAGATTTGAGAAAGGCTGTAGTCGATTTGCTTAAGCTGGTTTCGGACAATGCTCTTAATGTAAACAAACAAAAAGAGTTGTCTGATAATGTTAATGTTCCTGTTTGCTCTTTGGTTATGCGGGATGCTGTCGCTGCTGCTGCCGATGATGTTGCTGGCGTACCAAAGTCAAATACTGTTGATACGTCTATTAATAGCATGACCGTGTTGACAAATAACTCTCTCACTCAGTTTTTGCTAAAAGGTAATGCGACTGAACATAATAATGTCAGAGACATACATTTGCCGAATAATAATACCCAGCCGTTTATTTCAAAGGGTGCAGATAATAAACTTGGTGCGAACCGTACTAACTCTAGTCCGACTGTGAAGGGTAGTAAGAAAAGCAAAACTAAACCAGTATTAACGAATGTTTCCGCTGCTTCGGTGCCACTTTCTACTGCCTCTGTGTCTATCAACACTACTACCTCTTCTACTACTTGTGCCACTGGTACTAATACTTCGTTGCCAATGAGTTTCGCTACGGTGGTAGCCCAAAATAATAACCCATCAACTGCAAATTTTGGACTGCGGGATGCTCATACTGTGAGTAACACGCAGAATAATGATAATGTTCCTGCACCTTTACTGGTAGGGAGGAGTGCCAAGAAGAATCTAAGTAAGCCACTGGTTCTTGGCTTAAATACCAACTACGAACTGTGTGCAGCTTCGAGTATGAAGTGGCTGCACGTCTCATCGTTCTTGCCCAAAGTGACCGAGGATGATATTTTAAGCTATGTCACGAAACATTCTGGCATTGGTAAAACTTATTTGAAATGCGACAAGCTCGTAAAAAGTGGTACCAATCTGTCCGAACTAAGGCGAGTCAGTTTTAAACTAGGCGTATCGGAATCTTATTACAACAAAGTTATTGATGCGAACATCTGGCCTGTTAATGTAATTCTACGGCTGTTCCGTTTTTTTCCAAGGGGCGGTGCAACTCAACAAGTGGTGTAGCAACATCCCTGAATTTCAAACCGAACTCTTTGCCGTTTAGTATATATTATGAAAATGCTTCTGGGCTTAGAACTAAGTCTAAAGCAGTATATGATTTTAGTTCACTTTTGGGTTATGATGTTTACGTTTTCGTGGAAACCTGGCTAAATGAAAATTTCTATGACAACGAGTATTTTGATCCCGAAATGTACAACGTATATAGAAAAGATCGAGATACGTTAAAAACTGGCCTGTCGGCGTAAATATCACTCATCATCTATTTCACTGCAGAATGAGGACACGCGGTTGGATCAACTGTGTGTATGTGTCAATGGGTCGTCGACACTCTTTATATGTGTATCTTACATTCCGCCTGGTAGTATTGACAGTTTGTATAAAGCACATACTGATAATCTTATAGACTTAGTTTCTACGAAATCAGAGTGTAATTTTTGTATTTTAGGTGATTTCAATATAGGAGATGTGAGCTGGGCGCCAGTGGGTGAGAGTTTAACTTTGTACCCCAACAATGTAACTAGCTTTTCCGAAACGTATGTTGTTGACAACTTATTAAGCGTCAATCTTACTCAAATTAATTCAATTTTAAATAAACTGTTTAAAACCTTAGATCTAATTTTTTTAAGTGAAGATATGAGTTTTTCTTTGGAAGAATGTCTCGACCCTCTGTCATGCCCCGGCTTGCATCGTGTTCCTCTTGTCCTGCAACTGGAGTTTTACGAATTTAGAAATGTCGACTTAGATTTGCTACCGGATAATTACTGTTTCAAAAATTGCAACTTTAATGCCATTAGCGATAGAATCAATTTGCATGATTGGGATACTATATTTTCTGGGAAGAGTGTAAATGAATGCTTTGATCTTTTCAAAGTTAAAGTCAATGAAATTTGTTCCACTTTAATTCCTCGAGTGAAAAGGAAATGTTACAAAATACCTTGGTATACAAGAAAGTTGAAAAGACTTAAAAATTTAAGGAATAAGTTTTTAAAAGGTATAAATTATCGAAGATGCGTCTTCATAAGGATAAATATTTATTATACTCAAGTAAGTTTAAATTTTTGAGTAAGAAACTTCATAAAGAATATGTTGCTAAATTTGAAAGGAATATTAAGTTAAACCCTAAATCTTTTTGGCGTTACGTTAAGGCTAAAAAGTCGTGTGCAAGTATCCCATCTAAAGTTTCTTACAATGGAAAATCTGCGTATTCCCTCGGCGAAGCTGTCAACCTCTTTGCTGATTTTTTCGGGGCGAATTTTGAGACTGGGACGTTTCTCACCGAGGAACTAGATACGGAAAATGACACCCCTATTAATTTTGGTCAATTGTCCCTGACTCTTGAAGATGTCATTTGTGGCATCTCGGTGATCAAGTCGTCAGTGCAAATGGATGTAGATGGGTTCTGTTCTTTTTTGTTTAAAAATATTGCAGCAGTTGCGTATCCAATCTTATTAATTTTTAATAAATCTCTCAGGAATGGAGATTTCATAAACGCTTGGAAGGTAACGTCTATTACCCCGATATTCAAGAGTGGTAATAAAAGTAATGTTGCCAACTACCGTCCTATTTCTAAACTTTCCACTGTCTCGAAATTGTTTGAAATTGTAGTTAAGGATAAAATATTCTTCGCAGTAAAGACCTTGATTTCACCTAATCAGCATGGATTCATGCCTGGCAGATCAACTGTAACTAATCTAGCAGTATTTTCTGAATACTGTATTTCTTCATTTAATAGGAGGGCGCAAGTTGATACTATCTATACCGATTTTTCGAAGGCTTTTGACAAAGTCAACCATTCATTACTAATATCTAAACTTGCTGGCTTCGGCTTCCATTCTAGTATGCTATCTTGGGTGAGATCTTACTTGGCAGATCGTAGCTGTGTTGTTGTGGTAGATGGTATTTCTTCGCGGTCGTTTACTGCCAATTCTGGTGTACCCCAAGGGAGTGTGTTGGGTCCCTTATTATTTGTTATCTTTATTAATGACATACGTCATTGTTTCAGTTATGCTGAATTCTTATTGTTTGCTGATGACTTGAAAATTTTTGCATCAATCACGACTCAATCTGAGTCCACTATGCTCCAAGCTGATCTTGATAACGTAATGAACTGGTGTAAACGGAATCGTCTGCTTTTAAATATAAGTAAATGTTTTAGTATTACCTTTGCTAAAACTCGAAATGTTCTTCCTGTTTCGTATCATATTGGGGACTCTACGCTGAGGGTTGTTGATGAAATATCAGATCTTGGTGTAGTCTTTGATGCGAAGTTTCTATTCCACAGTCAGATTAATTATGTCATTGCGAAGTCTTATTCCACACTCGCGTTCATTCGCCGTTTCAGTATGGATTTTAGTGATCCTTATACTTTAAAACTTTTATTTACAACCCTAGTGCGGTCTAAACTAGAATATGCTGTTTTCATTTGGAGGCCGTACCATGCCTGCCATATAGACCGACTTGAGCGTATTCAAAAAATATTTTTGCGATTTGCCCTCCGGTCTTTGCGTTTTCAGGACCCTGTTCCAACATACAGTTCTAGGTGTCTTTTAATTAACCTTAAATCTTTAGTGAGTAGAAGATCAATGCTTTCATTGACATTTTTATATGATATCATCAATGGGACGGTTGACTCGCCCTATCTTTTAGAACGTATACGGTTCAATGTACCATCGCGAACCCTTCGATGTCACGATTTTTTCTGGTTAGATAGATTTAGAACGACTTATGCTTCCAACTCTCCAATTGCTAGGGCAATGAGGGAGTTTAATTTGCTGTATTCTATAGATATTGATTTTGCATTAAATAAATTTAGGTTTAAACTGCTACTGAATGAAATTATTTGAATATTTTATATTTATTAGTTAAGATATATTAGTAAATAGTCTGTAAGGAGGTTCTGATTGTCCTAGACTATAATATGAATAAATAAATAAATAAATAAATAAATAAATATATGCATAGCGTGCATACAAATCTACATGTATGCAGACTATGCATACAAATCTACAGGTAAGCATACCATGCTTACAGATCTACATATATGCATACCGTGTATAAAAATGTACATGTATGATTAGTGTTAATACAAATGCACATATTTTTAGTATTAAGGTAATTATGAATGTGTAGGTTAAGAATGTAACTATAAAAGAGAAAGAATTTGTTTAATAAATAAGATTGATGTTCAGACATTCAAACCACAAACATTTCGTTTTATAAATTTAAATATTTCACACCCACATCAATTTCATTTGGATAGCATTCTGCCTTAACTTTTCTTAGACTATAAAATGATGGATAAACCTTATGGCCTGCCTTGATGCTCCACTTCCGAGTCGTTTTGCACCCATGAGTCGTCGACTTGCTATCTACGTAGTATGCTAAAGCTTCTACATTGCTCAAGCATCTTGCATCTGGCTCACATGTCATCTTTTTGCCGGATATTTGAGTGGTTCCTGTGATTTTTTATAATGTTAGCAACATTTCTGTTGCCGGACATCAGCGGTGATACTTCTGTCGCATAAAGTAACTCTCTAGGACTTCTAGATTGCAAGAGGTCATCCACTCGACGCCGTTTGGTTTTTTCACTGCAGCTAACAAAGCCCTTCTTTCGTCTTCCGGGGCCGGGGTTACCTGAAGAAGTGGTTGGTTGGTCTGATGGCAACTTTGAATCTACCGTTATTGTAAGTGTGATGTCTGGACCCGAAAGCCACTCCGAGTTTTTATTCAAAAATCCCTCGTTATGTCTTCCAGAGGTGTTCCAATTTTGATCCAGCTTCGACGAATATGCCGATATTTGTAAGCTTAAACTTTTTATCGAATACTCGACTGCTTCGCTTAAATCGTACTTAAGTACAACAAAACTCAATAATTCTTTATATCTGGTTTCCTTCGTATGTTGAACCCAAATGTTAAAAAACTCCGTTCTTGTACGGTTATAACTAAACTGCTTTGTGTTGTTGATTTTACGACAGGGTGAATAGTTGATGATTGCTGTGCTGCCATCTTAAGTGTCGTTGATCGTTTTGATTTGTTATCAGTTGTGCAGTATTTATATTACATTCAGGTATTGGCGTAGATGCTACCGAATGGGGTTGTTTTGTGTAGCGTTCCTGTGTGGTTATACCTGCATTAGAATTGCTTTGTATGTACCTGTTTTTATGCCTTGGTGACTGGTGCGGTAGGTTGTGGCAGGTTGAAGTCAGTGATCTTCGCCTTTTTGCTTTTGGTGTGCTCTTGTTGACCTTGCGCGTTTATTTTTGTGTGATTTATGGCTACGCGTTTGTTCCCTGTACCTGAGAATTGGTTTTGCCGTTTGTAGGTCAGCTTTAAAGGTTCAAATATCTCGTCGAAACTGGTACGTACATATATCCTATTTTATATGTAAAGATAACTAAATCTACAAAAAAAATAAAAAATAGATGTGCAAAGAATTCGCAACGGTTTTTACTTTCGACTATTAGAGAATACTTGCAAATATAACATATGTAAAATTTAGCCCGGATGTCCGCGGATGTATGTAACTTTTTTGTCCCTAAAGTTAAAAATATAGAAAAAAATACCTTTTCTTCTTAATAACGGTATGTTAAATATATTGAAAATACTCTAATTGCGAAAGAATTACTATTAAAAACTTTTACTTACCTTCGAGCTTAGAATCCATCAAAAAATTATATAAAAGTGTTCACTTGTTTCACGTCTTTCATTTCTCATTACACTTTTCTTGGAATAAGAACTTTGTATTTGTCCAGCTAACTTGTTATACACGAAACACTGTGCGCCGAGTATGTGGACAACATTTTGTTCTAAGAATTTTACGACTTCAGCTGCCGTTTCCCTTTCCATTGGTTTTAAAAATACAAACAAAGATAAATACATTCCCAACCTCGGTATGCAAATACGAACACATAAAATCAATAAAAAACAAGTAAGGAAGGCTAAGTTCGGGGGTAACCGAACATTACATACTCAGCTGAGAGCTTTGGAGACAAATCACCATATAGGAAAATGAACCTAGGGTAACCCTGGAATGTGTTTGTATGACATGGGTATCAAATGGAAGGTATTAAAGAGTATTTTAAAAGGGATTGGGCCATAGTTCTATAGGTGGATGCCATTTCGGGATGTCGCCATAAAGGTGGACCAGGGGTGGCTCTAGAATGTGTTTGTACGATATGGGTATCAAATGAAAGGTGGTAATGAGTATTTTAAAAGGGAGTGATCCTTAGTTCTATAGTTGAACGCCTTTTCGAGATATCGCCATAAGGGTGGACCAGGAGGTACTCTAGAATGTGTTTGTACGATATGGGTATCAAATGAAAGGTGGTAATGAGTATTTTAAAAGGGAGTTGGCCTTAGTTCTATAGGTGGATGCCTTTTCGAGATATCGCAATAAAGTTGGACCAAGGGTGACTCTAGAATGTGTTTGTACGATATGGGTATCAAATGAAAGGTGGGAATTAGTATTTTAAAAGGGAGTGATCTTTAGTTCTATAGGTGGACGCCTTTTCGAGATATCGCCATAAAGGTGGTCCAAGGGTGATTCTAGAATTCGTTTGTACGATATGGGTATCAAATGAAAGGTGTTAATAAGTATTTTAAAATGGAGTGATCCTTAGTTCTATAGGTGGACGCCTTTTCGAGATATTGCCATAAAGGTGGATCAGGGGTGACTCTAGAATGCGTTTGTACGATATGGGTATCAAATGAAAGGTGCTAATGAGTATTTTAAAAGGGAGTGGGCCTTAGTTCTATAGGTGGACGGCTTTTCGAGATATCGCCATAAAGGTGGACCAAGGGTGACTCTAGAATTTTTTTGTACGATATGGGTACAAAATGAAAGGTGTTAATGAGTATTTCAGTGGGCCTTAGTTCTATAGGTAGACGCCTTTTCGAGATATCGCCATAATGGTGGACCAAGGGTGACTCTATAACGTGTTTGTACGATATGGGTATTAAATGAAAGGTGTTAATGAGTATTTTAAAACGGAGTGGGCCTTAGTTCACTAGGTGGACACCTTTTCGAGATATCGCGATAAAAGTGGACCAGGGGTGACTCCAGAATGTGTTTGTACGATATGGGAATCAAATGAAAGGTGTTAATCATTATTTCAAAGGGAGTGGGCCTTAGTTCCATAGTTGGACGGCTTTTCGAGATATCGCCATAAAGGTGGACCAGGGGTGACTCTAGAATTTTTTTGTACGATATGGGTACAAAATGAAAGGTGTTATTGAGTATTTTAAAATTGAGTGGGCCTTAGTTCTATAGGTGGACGCCTTTTCGAGATATCGCCATAAAGGTGGACCAGGGGTGACTCCATAACGTGTTTGTACGATATGGGTATCAAATGAAAAGTGTTAATGAGTATTTTAAAATTGAGAGCGCCTTAGTTCTATAGGTGGACGCCTTTTCGAGATATCGCCATAAAGGTGGACCAGGGGTGACTCCATAACGTGTTTGTACGATATGGGTATCAAATGAAAGGTGTTAATGAGTATTTTAAAACGGAGTGAGCCTTAGTTCTCTAGGTGGACACCTTTTCGAGATGTCGCCATAAAGGTGGACCAGGGTGCCTCTATAACGTGTTTGTACGATATGGGTATCAAATTAAAGGTACTAATGAGGGCTTTAAAAGGGAGTGGCCCTTAGTTGTATATGTGAAGGCGTTTTCGAGATATCGACCAAAACGTGGACCAGGGTGACCAAGAACATCATCTGTCGGGTACCGCTAATTTATTTATATATAAAATACCACGATACTATTCCTGCCAAGATTCCAAGGGCTTTTGATTTCCCCTGCAGAACTGTTTCATTTTCTTCTACTTAATATGGTAGGTGTGATACCCATTTTACAAAGTTTTGCGTCAATAAACCAATCCAATGTTTCATCCCTTTTTTCATATTTGGTATAGAATTAAGGCATTTTTGTAATTTTTCGTAATTTTCGATATCGAAAAAGTGGGCGTGGCCATAGTCGGATTTCGGCCATTTTTTATACCAAAATAAGGTTCAGATAAGTACGTGAACCAAGTTTAGTAAAGATATATCGATTTTTGCTCAAGTTATCATGTTAGCGTCCGAGCGGAAGGACAGACGGCCGACTGTGTATAAAAACTGGGCGTGGCTTCAACCTATTTCGCCCATTTTCACAGAAAACAGTTATCGTCATAGAATCTATGCCCCTACCAAATTTCACAAGGATTGGTAAATTTTTGTTTGACTTGTGGCATTAAAAGTATTATAAAATTAAATGAAAAAGGGCGGAACCACGCCCATTTTGAAATATTCTTTTATTTTTGTATTTTGTTGCACCATATCATTACTGGAGTTGAATGTTGACATAATTTACTTATATGCTGTAAAGATATTAAATTTTTTGTTAAAATTTGTCTTTAAAAATTTTTTTTTAAGTGGGCGTGTTCGTAATCCCATTTTGCTAATTTTTATTTAGCACACATATAGTAATAGGAGTAACGTTCCTGCCAAATTTCATCATGATATCTTCAACGACTGCCAAATTACAGCTTGCAAAACTTTGATATTACCTTCTTTTAAAAGTGGTGTCACGCCCATTGTCCAAAATTTTACTGATTTTCTATTCTGCGTCATAAAGTCAACCCACCGACCAAGTTTCATCGCTTTAGTTGTCTTTGGTAATGAATTATTGCACTTTTTCGGTTTTTCGAAATTTTCGATATCGAAAAAGTAGGCGGGGTTATGGTCCGATTTCGTTCTGTGAGCTCTGCTCAGCTGAGTATAAAAACGTAGGGAAGGTCATTTTGTGACTTTTTGTTTACCCATCAATGGTTGTTAAAAACGGTTTGAGTCTTATTCGCCTTACAGGTTTCGCAATCTTTAACAAATGTGCAAACATCAGATACTAAGCCTGGCCACTAACAATCTGACATAGTTGGGATAGAGTTTTGTGAATACCGTCATGTCCAGCCGACGGTGAGCTGTGAGACGATTCTCCTGCCCCGGTCGCAATTCCAACGGAACTCAAAGATTCCAAGTCTGGTCCGCTAGAAGATCGTCCCCCCGGTCGAATTGCGTCCTTTTATAAACATAGCTGTCCGATAAACAAATGTCTGGTAGTTTGCCTTTGTTCTCGGCTACCGTCTTTTTTAACTCCGTATACTCCTCCGGCTCGAGGGCGGGTGAATCGAAACAAATGTCAGTGGCTCTATCGTTTGTGTGTATTTCGTCCATGTGCATTCGTAAGAGAATGTCGGGAACCGCGTTTTGTGCACCTTTTCGATGTTGAATATCGAAGTCAAACTTTCCATCTAGCCAACCTCCCAGACAGATCCTTCTGATTCATGAACCCTTTGAGGCTGGCATGATCATATATTATGGTGAACGGGGTTCCTTTTACGTGAGATATGAATGCCTACATACTCACGATAGCGGCGTAGCATTCCAGTTGCGTAATGCTATAGTGCTTTTGAGCCTTGTTTAATTTTTCCGAAACGTTGGTAATCGGTCTTTTGTTTTGGTCATCGTCGAGTTGGAAAAAACCCCTCCCACTCCGTCGGTTGATGCATCGCGAAGTAAAACTTTCTCTTAAAACTTTGTTTTAAAATTTCAAAAGACTAAATTGCTTAGTCAGTAATGTTAAATTTATTTATTTTGTCTGTCTTGATGCAGTCGTGCAGCAGAGCTGTATTAGCCGCATAGTCCTGTATGAAACGTCGGTACCATTCCGGCATACCCAGGATCCGCCGCAGTTGCTTCGGGTTTTTAGGAACGGGAAAGTTCCCCACAACTACCACTTTATTGGCATCGGTCGTAATGCATCCACCTCTGACTACATTCCCTATATATCTCAACATTTTAAAGTAAAACTAGCTTCTTTCAACATTGTTGGTAAGTCTAGCATAGCAAAGACGCGGAGCACCCTTCTCCAATAAACACACATGAGACGATAAATCTTCCGAACACACTAACAATGCGTCAATATAAACAAATACACATTCATTTTATGCGGGCGGAATGACCTTCTCAAAGAGATGGCACATTCGCTGTGCCACACTGCACAACAGGAAAGGCATGACGGTGAATTTGTACAGGTATTGCCCAGGGACAGTAAAGACTGTATTTTCATGTGACTTTTTCTCTTGGGGAATCTGCCAAAAAGCGTATTTTATGTCGATTGCGGAGAAAACCTTCTGTTTTGCGGGCGGCTAACAATTCCATCGATGAGTTTTAAGGGATATGCATCCTTTATGAATGGAATGAATTGCGGGGGTTGTGATTTCATAAAGCCGTTTGGCGATTTTGGCGTTCGTCTTCGGATTTTCCCTTGCCTTTTGGCTTCGACTTTTCCTTCGGCTTTTGCTTTCGACTTATGCCTTAATGCGATGAGTTCATTCTGGAGAAGTTGCCAATAAAACATACTTTTCGGTGGAGTTGGCAATAAAGCATTATCTCCGGAGTATTGCGATCTTCTTCTTTGGAAATTTATAGTTATTTATAGGTTACCCGTGTTCCATCCACAGGGGTAAACCGCCTCTTTGCTTATTCTAATATAATATAGTAGAAACGTATATTAAATGGAACTCTTCGGAAGTCAAATAGAATTGATTCTTTATTGTAAAAGTGCTTTCTTTTATACAAAATATCCTTACTTTACGGATACCTACTTACACAAATACTTACAAACTAATTGAACATATTTCCTGTATGCAATGTCAGCATATTTCAACGACCTATTTAGACACATAAGTACATATGTATGTATAATGTATTT
The DNA here is from genome assembly GCF_040869045.1 of Eurosta solidaginis. Taxonomy (NCBI): domain Eukaryota; kingdom Metazoa; phylum Arthropoda; class Insecta; order Diptera; family Tephritidae; genus Eurosta; species Eurosta solidaginis. The sequence continues at coordinate 88,680,151 of NC_090324.1, read as the reverse complement.
GTCGGTCAATGTGACAAATAGACAAGAGTGTCAGTGAGCGTGACTAATCGACCGATGTAAACATATATGTGCAGCAAATGCAGAAAGGCATGCTGAGTTCGATTGGGTATTTAGGTTATTAATATTATGCTAAATGTGTTGTCTTCAGGTGTGTAAATATGTAATGAATAATTGAATGCAGTGAAAGTAGAACTAGTTCTAAAGGCACGTTACACCACCCGCCTTTGAAGAATGGTCATATCGTTTTGTATCGTTTTACATATGTGACCCATTTAAAACTTGCTCAGCTTTACAGAATTTCAATTGCCTTTCACATTCAATCGTTGTGTGATAGTAATTTATGATATAATGGTAACTTAATGCTGAAATGACTTCGCTTGTTTATGTAATTTTTTTTTTTTATTTGCTTAAATTTGTTTTACATGTGTACCCATTATGCTGACTTTTGGTTTTTTTTTCTTTCTTTACATTTGAACATATTGTTTGAGATTGTTAACTATGTTTGCAGATTGCACACCAAAGTCAACGGATTGTCCCACAGGATCCGCAGATTGTGACACCAACTGTCCTAATGGGTCTGCACCTGATTGGTGCTGATATTGTATCGATTTTTATTGCTAGATATATCGAATAAGATCTCATTTTGTCTTATCACTAATTTTTGTTAATTAATAAAGTTTTTTATTGAAAGTGGTAGTGAACCACCCTGTCTGGAAATCATAGTTTTTTCTTTAACTCAAGGACAACCCTCAAGTAAGTTATCTCCTCACAGCAGTGGACAACAATCAAGTAAGTTTCTCAAACATTTTCTGGTGCCGAAACCCGGAATCTGGCGGAGCAACCTTGGTTCGCGTGCCGTGAGCAGTTTTCATTGCATATATAATCAACAACGACAAATGAAAGCCACTGTTATACGAACGGTGAAGTTAACGGAAGCCCCATTAGGTATACCATTTTTTCTTTAATACACAATTGCGCTGACATACGTTTACTTGGTTTTTTTTATTACTACTTGCGCAAAAATGGGTGCATTAAATGATCGAACTGCTGCAGTTGCCGCAATAAATCGCATAGCTAATAGAATACTCGCAGAGGATTACTGTGGCAATGCCTTTGAAATTGATCAAGAGGAAACTGTATTGCAATCTCATTTCGAACGATTGGGTACGGCTCATGATACCTTAATTGCAGATGCTAAAAAGGAGGAGCTCGACGCTCACCTAGCACTATAGGATCAAATGGAAGATCTATACAATCTGGCTATGGCTAAAGCTCATAGATTGCAAGCAGCCCACCATACTCCTATCGACGACACCTCTTCGGGGGCTGGTAGTCACGTCCCGGTCATTTTTCCTAACACAACGGCTATGAGTCTTAAGTTGGAGCGGTTATCTGTTCCGAAATTTGATAGCACACCGCGCAACGGTCTGGCTTTTAAGGACGCGTTCGAGACATTGGTTCACTCACAGGAATTTCCAGAGGCATACAAGCAACCTCAGCCGAGTCCACATCAGCACTGCTATCTGTGGTCGACACTGTGCGCGATCGCTGCGGGCACTTATGGCGATGAAAGTTCCAGTTGAGCAATGGGATGCACTGGCGGTTCCCATAGTGGTTTCAAAACTTCCAACTCGCACACAGCAGGCTTGGGGTATGAGCCGCATGACACAGGATATACCTCGGCTGGATGAGTTACTGAAATTCATAGAGAAACGAGCACATAGTCTAACAGTTGATATTCTGGAATGGCTCATGAAGAATTCAATTCCTGGGATTAAGGGTACATCTTGCCCTCAACGACATTCACAAGGCGAACAAGCAACACGTACATCATGTTTGGTGAAATCGAATCTGGCCGCAACTACCCCCGGAAACTTTGAATATTGCAATTTACACACACATCGGCAGGAGAGGTTCCACAAATTGAAAGGATCCAATCTGTGCTTCAACTGCTTGAGACCTGGCCATGCAACGAAGGCTTGCACTTCCACGAACTGTCGAATATGCAACGGACGCCATCACACACTACTGTGTCGCAATCCACAATCAGCTAACGGGTCCGTCACTTCTAGTAAGACACCAACTACCTCCATGGCAGCGGGAAGCACTACTCCTACGCCTCCCCGAATTCATCAATGGCAAGATGGTGACGTCAAGACATTCACCCTTCTCAGCAACCGCATTATTCTCTTGGCAACTGCGCACGTACATATCATAGATGGCTTTGGTGGCATGCATTCTTGTCGGTTTCTCTGTGACCCTGGATCACAGGTTAGTTTTATAACGTCACGGCTATTTAATAGTTTGTCTCTTCCGAGGCACATTACGAGTTGAATGTAAAGGTGGCACAGTATACTCGCAGATAAGAGGCATGGCAGTTATCCACATCTTCTCATGTACCAACCCTGGCTTTTTTCTCCCTGTTGACTTTTATATTATCGATTCTATGACAACACCTACCCCTGTCGCTCCCATGACTAACCATTGCTGGCAACACTTACGCGACCTGGCTTTGGGTGATCCGGAATTCGGATCAACTAGTCGCATCTACGCATTGCTTGGTTCCGATATTTGGGGCCAATTAATAGAAGATGGCATTTGCAGTGGTGGCATTAACGATCCCGTTGCACAACAAACCCAACTAGGCTGGGTTGCCTTTGGACCATCTGAGGGGACAACTATTCCCAGTACCCCACTTCAAGCTATGCCAATTCGAACCACTGAGGAAGATGTGAGTCTCGATTCGCTGCTACGTACCCTATTCGAGACTGAACTGGGGAACGACGGTCATGGCACGAACTTGGCTGGCCTTGGCACCTGAGAAGAAATATTCAATAAGACTTGCCGGCGCTCCCGTGATGGCCGCTATGTAGTACAAATACCCTTCCGTCACGATGCACCTACCCTGGGAATTTCCGCCACAATAGCTCTTCGACAATTCCATCAACTGGAACGCAAACTGGCTTTAAATCCGGAATTGAGGATGAAGTATGTGGCATTTATGCGAGAATATGAAGAGCTGGGACATATGATCCCTATTTCCGAACCATCAGGTGACCAATCACAGGCCTATTACATTCAGCATCACGCGGTTTTGTCGAAATTTCGAGTTGTGTTTAATGCGTCTGCCAAATCATCGAATGGTGTGTCGCTGAATGATACGCAGCTCTTTAGGTTATATCGCATCGCATTGACCGCAGATGTCGAAAATATGTTCCGGCAGGTAAGGATTGACGCGCGTCACAGACAATAGCAACAGATATTCTGGCGCGAGACCCCTTCCCAACCTATTCACACTTACCAATTGGCTACTGTGACATATGGTACACGGAGTGGTCCCTACTTAGCTGCTTGCGCTATGCAGCAATGTTAAAGAGATAACAGCTTCAAACTTTTACCCGCAGAAAGAGCCACACGGGCTCTTGACACCATTATACATAACGTTTATATAGATGATTACCTTGTTAGCGTAGCTACACCGGAAGAGGCGATAGAATTGGCTACTGATGTCACCACAGTTTTAAGGGAGGGCCATTTCCACCTACGGAAGTGGAGATCAAATTGCGTTGAAGTCTTATGTACACTGATTGGCACCTTAGATATAATTCAACCAGACTTGCAGTTGACGGATACATCTATACTTGGTCTGCAGTGGGATCCCTCCACTGATGAGCTATTTTATCATGTTGCCTTGAGCGAATCCGTCCTCATAACGAAACGACAGGCGCTTAGTGATGCGGAAAGATTATACGATGCAACTGGAATGTTGTGTCTCGCAAAACTCTTTGTACAAAATTATGGCAAGCGAGATTATAGTGGGATTCACCCCTTTCATCGGAGTTACTACATGATTGGTTAACCTTCCGTAACCATCTGAAGCAACTGCAAGGGTTACGAATACCCCGATGGCTTGGCATGCCGCCCCCTGAAACGTCATATCTGTATGGCTTTTGTTATGCGAGTTTAAAGGCATATGCGGCCGTTCTATACTTGGGAACGAAAACCGCTGACGGGAAGGTCGTGAACCGGATGATTGCAGCGAAAACACGATTGGCACCCCTACATCACATCACTCTTCCACGACTGGAGTTGTGTGCCGCACACCTATTGGCTACGCTACTTAATGAAATCAAGGCAAGTTTACGATTACAGCATCTACCATATAATTTATGGTCCGATTCGAATATTGTCCTACATTGGCTAGATAAAAATACGTCACACTTGCAACAGTATGTGGCAAATCGGGTTGGCCTGATTCAGCGAATCACAAGGGTAGAAAATTGGCAGCGCATTCCCTCTATATCAAATCCATCCAATGTGGCAAGACGAGGTATTACTGCGTCGGCCTTAATTAATCATCAACTATGGTGGAAGGGTCCCGCATTAGATGCTTACCCAATTCATCGAATACATTTTTTGGCACCGGAGGAGATTGTCCAAATGGAAGCAGAATTCAGACCTGTCTAATCAACTATAGTGCATACTACCATGGGGTTTACATTGCAAACTCAATATGCCAAGGGTGAGGACACAATAGTCATAGACTTGCTAGACCGATTCAGTTATCTTGGAAAGCTTCTACGTACAACAGCATACATCATGAGAATGAAGAGAGGTAATTGGAGCTATCGGTCCACCTCCAATCGTACAGCAAGTTCATCGGGACACGTTGCATGGAGGTGTCCAACTCATGCTACACACTCTTCGTCAAAAATATTGGATTCTAAGCGGGCGAAGTTTGGTTAAGCAATGTGTTCATGCATGCAGAGTTTGCTGGCGCCATAAGCATAAAATGATGAATCAACGAATGGCGTCTTTGCCAAAGCAACGCGTTAGCTCCGCGCCACCCTTTTCGATATCCGGTGTGGACTAATGTGACCCATTTAATATTCGGATTGGATCGAAATCTGTCCGCACGGTCAAGAAAACGTATGCTGGAATCTTTGTATGTATGTCCACCAAGACCATACACATCGAGCTGGCAGAAGATCTTTCAGCTGAAGCATTTATCAATATTTACACCCGTTTCACGCGACCAATTCAGAAATTCTGCAGAATTGTGGATCATCCTGAACGTACCCGTTCGTCCGGGCAGGATGTTTGAGATTGTTAACTATGTTTGCAGATTGCACACCAAAGTCAACGGATTGTCGGACAGGATCCACAGATTGTGACACCAACTGTCCGACTGGGTCTGCACCTGATTGGTGCTGATATTGTGTCGATTTTTATTGCTAGATATATCGAATGAGATCTCATTTTGTCTTATCACTAATTTTTGTTAATTAATAAAGTTTTTTATTGAAAGTGGTAGTGAACCACCCTATCTGGAAATCATAGTGTTTCTTTAACTCAAGGACAACCCTCAATTAAGTTATCTCCTCACAGGAGTGGACAACCGTTAAGTACGTTTCTCAAACACATATTATGCTGACTTTTGTGTTTTTTTTCCATTCTTTGCATGTGTACATATTGAGTTGACATTTTTTTTTTATTTTTCATACCCATCTGAGCAGAGCTCACAGAGTATATTTATTTTGTTCGCATAACGGTAATCCGTAACGGAATAAACTAATAGATACAGACTTCTATATATCAAAATGATCTGGGCGAAAAAAGGAATTCATTTAGCCATGTCCGTCCGTCCGACCGTAAACACGACAACTTGAGTAAATTTTGAGGTATCTTAATGTAATTTGGTATGTAAGTTCCTGGGTACTCATCTCAGATCGCTATTTAAACGAACGAAATCGGACTATAACCACGCCCACTTTTTCGATATGGAATATTTCGAAAAACTGAAAAAGTGCGATAATTCATTACCAACGACAGATAAAACAATGAAACTTGGTAGGTGGGTTTTCCCTATGACGCAGAATAGAAAATTAGTAAAATTTTGGTCAATGGGCCTGGCACCGCAAGCTTATAAAAGAAGGTAATATAAAATTTTGCAAGCTGTAATTTGGCAGTCTTTGACGATACCATGATGAAATTTGACAGGAATGTTACTCCTATTACTGTATGTGCGCTAAATAAAAATTAGCAAAATCGGATAACGAACACACCCACTTTTAAAAAAAAATTTAAACGTCAAATTTTAACGAAAAATTGAATATCTTTACAGTATATAAGTAAATTATGTAAACATTCAACTCCAGTAATGACATGGTGCAACAAAATACAAAAATAAAAGAAAATTTCAAAGCGGGCGTGGCACCGCCCTTTTTTATATAATTTGTCTAGAATACTTTTAATGACATAAGTCGAACAAAAATTTACCAATCCTTGTGAAATTTAGTAAGGGCATACCTTCTATGACGATAACTGTTTTCTGTGAAAATGGGCGAAATCTGTTGAAGCCACGCCCTGTTTTTATACACAGTCTACCGTCTGTCCTTCCGCTCGGCCGTTAACACGATAACTTGAGCAAAAATCGATATATCTTTACTAAACTTAGTTCACGTACTTATATGAACTCACTTTATCTGGTGTTAAAAATGGGGGAAATCCTACTATGACCACGCCCAATTTTTCGATATCGAAAATTTCGAAAAATGAAAAAATTACATAATTTTATACCAAATACGGGAAAAGGTATAAAACATGGTGATTGGATTGGTTTTTTGACGTAAAATATAACTTTGGAAAAACTTCGTAAAATGGGCGTGACACCTACTATATTAAGTAGAAGAAAATGAGAAAGTTCTGCAGGGCAAAACAAAAAGCCCTTGGAATCATGACAGGAATACTGTTCGTGGTAATACATGCTATATAAATATATTAGAGGTACCCGGAAGGTGATATTCTGGGTCACCCTGGTCCAAATTTTGGTCGATATCTCGAAAACGCCTTCACATATGCAACTAAGGGCCCCTCACTTTTAAAGCCCTCATTAATACCTTTAATTTGATTCCCATATCGTACAAACACATTGTTTGCGACTTAAACTATGAGTTTTTTTCTTTCGTTTGTTTCATAAGCGCTGAAATTCTCATCAGGCTTATGAAATATTCTAAAGACATAGTTTTAGTTTTTAATTTAAAATTGAGGTTCTTCGAGTAGAAGATGGGGTGCCAATACCTCAGAGCCCAGTGCTCGCCTCCATATCACATTTTGAAAGGGGTCTTCAAATAGAAGATGAGGTGGCTCATTAGAGCGAAACCTCAGAGTTCCCTATGCTCTCCCCAAATTAAATAAATAAAGGTGTACCGATGCTTTGCATCGTCCCGTGTTTTAAATACACCATAAATAAAATTAAAAATAACAAACTTAATAAATTGAATACATTAAAATAAAGAAATTAAATAAATAAAGGTGTACCGATGCTTTGCATCGTCCTGTGTTTTAAATACACCATAAACTAAATACATAAAGGAGTACCGATGCTTTGCATCGTCCCGTGTTTTAAATACACCATAAACTAAATGAAAATAAAATACAGTCCATTAAAATAATAATTTATAAAATTATAAATTTAAAAAAAATCCTTGGTTGCGGTGGGCTTTGAACCCGCAACCACAAGCGTTTGAGTCGGGTACGTCATCCACTGTGCCACGACTCATACGCCTACAAGCACATCAAATTACTCCCTTATAACTCACATTAAACTGCTCGCCCTTAACTGCCCCACGCTTACCTACACATTATAGAGTCACCCCGGTCCACCTTTATAGCGATATCTCGAAAAGGCGTCCACCTATAGAACTTAGGCCCACTCCCTTTTAAAATACTCATTGACACTTTTCATTTGATACCCATATCGTACAAACACATTCTAGAGTCACCCCTGGTTCCCCTTTATGGCGATATCTCGAAAATGCGTCCACCAATCGAACTAAGGATCACTCCCTTCTAAAATACTCATTACCACCTTTCATTTGATACCCATACCGTAACAGCACATTCTAGAGTCACCCCTGGTCCACCTTTATGGCGATATCTTGCGATATCTCGAAAAGGCATCCACCTTTAGAACAATGGCCAACTCCCTTCTAAAATACTCTTTAATACCTTCCATTTGATACCCATGTCATACAAACACATTCCAGGGTTACCCTAGGTTCATTTTCCTACACGGTGATTTTCCCTTATTTTGTCTCCAAAGCTCTCAGGTGAGTATGTAATGTTCGATTACACCTGAACTTAGCCTTCCTTACTTGTTTCTTTTTTTTGTTGTTAGTACTTAGTGATAATTATGAGTAAAGTGGAATGCTTACGTGTATAATTCGATTTTTGGTTAAGGTATTTTGGCTATTGCTAAGTTTTTATTATCACTGGCAGATCGGTCAGACGTTGTTCTTCCCTAAATTTGGTATATCTGCAAACATTTTAATAAGCTTTTTCCATCTTACTCGGCCCTCCCCCCCCCCCCCCCCTTCACTTTTTCTTAATCCTTTTATTCACTCCACCCTCCGTCTTTTTCTATCTCTATTTTCGTCTCTCTGTATATCTTTCTCAGTCTCCTTCTGCTTCCCTCTTTTCTCTTCTCACAAATTCTTCTCATTCTTCTTCATCACTTATTGCCAGTCCCAGAGGGTGGTATGTACTTTGTTTCAGGCCCACTCCGAGTCTCAGTCCCAGCCCTAGTCCTAATCCCAGTCCGTCTCTGGTCTACTTCCCGGAAAAAAGGATCGTAATACTAATTTAAGCAAATTTTTATACCAAATGTCAGGCAAATCGAATAGGACGTATGTAAATAGGTATTTGCGTATTATTAATTCATGTCTTTATTTCAGCTTCGCATGCATATTTATCAGTTTTGCCAGGTTGATGCGATTAAATCGAATATCACAGTGATAATTACTTGAAAGATCTCAGCAACAGCTTTAATTTCATATTCATGTTACCCACACATTCTATTGTTACCCTGGTCCACGTTTTGTCCTATATCTCGAGACCCTAGTTACTCAGCGGTATAAAAATTACTCTGTACTAAAGCTTACATCAACAGTTTCAATTTTATACCCATAATATAAGAACATATTCTACTGTTACCCTCGTCCAAGTTTTGGCCTATATCTCGAGACCCTGGTCACAGTATTAAAGTACTCATAAACAGCTTCCATTTGATACCCATATTGTACAGACACATCCCAGGATTACACAGGTCCACGTTTTGATCTCAAAACGCTAGCCAGAACGGGATAAAAAGTATAATATGTCCGCTTACTGGTCCTAAGCTACTTCTCAACCAATTTTCAGCCACACCGGTTCATCCGTTCTTGAGTTTTACATAGTGTAACTACCACCACTTTCTTTTATATATATAATCACATTAGAAACTTTAAAAATAATAGTATTTCTCTAATATTTAATGGATATTATTATACATAAAAACCCTCCTCTTCAATCACTCTATCTACTAAAAAAAAAACCGCATCAACACCCGTTGCGTAGTTTTAAAGGTTAAAGCATTCAAAAGGACATAGGAACAGAAAAGTCGACTTTGTTTTATACTATGTAGTGATTATTTCTTTACCTTTACTTGTTCTATAGCTGCTTTCTATTCTATGCGGTATTAATGTAAAATTGTTATTTTTATTAATGTTTTTTACTCTATAAGGGCCCCTATACTTGTAATCTAACTTATGACTTGATTCGTCTTTAACTAATACTAAATCCCCTATATTTATTTCCTTACTGTAACTACTTCTATCGTAATTTGTTTTCTGTTTTTTTTTAGTCTCTTGGAATAATTTTCTAGCTCGTTGCTGCGCTATCTGTAGTCTATATTTGATTTCTTTATCGTAAGCCTCGTGATTGTATATTGGGCTGATTGTGTTATCTCCTAGGAATTCGAATGTCGGAGGTTTTTTGCGAAAATAAGCTCAAACGGACAATATCCATATATGTTCGATGGTGTTGTGTTGTAGCAGTACGAGAAATACCAGAGGTATTCATCCCAATCATCTTTGTCACTGGATATGTAAGAACGTACATATTCATTAAATGTTCTATGACTGCGACCAACAGTACCAAAAGTTTGGTGGTGGTACGGTGTTGAGGTTTTATGCACAATTTTTAGCAGTTTGCACAGTTCTTCCCACAGACTTTTTATACTCAGTTGAGCAGAGCTCGCAAAGTATATTAACTTTGATGGATAACGGTTGGTTGTACAGGTATAAATGAATCGAGATAGATATAGACTTCCATATATCAAAATCATCAGTATCGAAAAAAAATTCGATTGAGCCATGTCCGTCCGTCCGTCCGTCTGTCCGTTAACACGATAACTTGAGTAAATTTTGGGTTATCTTGATGAAATTTGGTATGTAGGTTCCTGGGCACTCATCTCAGATCGATATTTAAAATGAACGATATCGGACAATAACCACGCCCACTTTTTCGATATCGAATATTTCGAAAAATCGATAAAGTGCGATAATTCATTACCAAATACAGATTAAGCGATGAAAATTGGTAGGTGAGTTGAACTTATGACGCAGAATGGAAAACTAGTAAAATTTTGGACAATGGGCGTGGCACCGCCCACTTTTAAAAGAAGGTAATTTAGAAGTTTTGCAAGCTGTAATTTCGCAGTCGTTGAAGATATCATGATGAAATTTGGTAGGAACGTTACTCTTATTACTATATGTCTGCTTAATAAAAATTAGCAAAATCGGAGAACGACCACACCCACTTTTTAAAATTATTTTTTTTTAATTCAAATTTTAAAAGAAAAGTTAATATCTTTACAGTATATAAGTAAATTATGTCAAAATTCGACTCCAGTAATGATATGTTGCAACAAAATACACAAATTAAAGGAAAATTTCAAATTGGGCGTGGCTCCGCCCTTTTTCATTTAATTTGTCTAGGATACTTTTAATGCCATAAGTCGAACAAAAATTTACCAATCCTTCTGAAATTTGGCAGAGGCTTACATTCTAGGACGGTAACTGTTTTCTGTGAAAAAGGGCGAAATGGGTTGAAGCTACGCCCAGTTTTTATACACAGCCGACCGTCTGTCCTTCCGCTCGGCCGTTAACACGATAACTTGAGCAAAAATCGATATATCTTTACTAAACTCAGTTCACGTACTTATCTCAACTCACTTTGTATTGGTGTAAGAAATGGCCGAAATCCGACTATGACCACGCCCACTTTTTCGATATCGAAAATTAGGAAAAATGAAAAAAAAATGCCATAATTATATACCAAATACGAAAAAAGTGATGAAACATGGTAATTGTATTGGTCTATTGACGCAAAATAAAACTTTAGAAAAAAACTTGGTAAAATGAGTGTGACACCTACCATATTAAGTAGAAGAAAATGAAAAAGTTTTGCAGGGCGAAATCAAAAGCACTTGGAATCTTGGAAGGAATACTGTTCGTGGTATTACATATATAAATAAATTAGCGGTACCCGACAGATGATGTTCTGGATCACCCTGGTCCACATTTTAGTCGATATCTCGAAAACGCCTTCACATATACAACTAAGGGCCACTCCCTTTTAAAACCCCCATTAATACCTTTATTTTTAATACCCATATCGTACAAACACATTCTAGAGTCACCCCTGGTCCACCTTTATGGCGATATCTCGAAAAGGCGTCCACATATATAACTAAGGCCAACGCCCTCTTAAAATACTCATTAACACCTTTCATTGGATACTCATATCGTACAAACAAATTCTGGAGTCACCCCTGGCCCACCTTTATGGCGATATCTCGAAAAGGCATCCACCTATAGAACTAAGGCTCACTCCCTTTTAAAATACTCATTAACACCTTTCATTTGATACCCATATCGTACAAACAAATTTTAGAGTCACCCCTGGTCCACCTTTATGGCGATATCCCGAAAAGGCGTCCACCCATAGAACTAAGGCCACTCCCTTTTAAAACACTTATTAACACCTTTCGTTTGATACCCATATTGTACAAACGCATTCTAGAGTCAAACCTGGTCCACTTTTATAACGATATACCGAAAAGGCGTCCACCTATAGAACTAAGGCCCACTCCCTTTTAAAATACTCATTAACACCTTTCATTTGATACCCATATCGTACAAACAAATTTTAGAGTCACCCCTGGTCCACCTTTATGGCGATATCTCGAAAAGGCATCCACCTATAGAACTAAGGCTCACTCCCTTTTAAAATACTCATTAACACCTTTCATTTGATACCCATATCGTACAAACAAATTTTAGAGTCACCCCTGGTCCACCTTTATGGCGATATCTTGAAAAGGCGTCCACCTATAGAACTAAGGCCCACGTCCTTTTAAAATACTCATTAACACCTTTCATTTGATACCCATATTGTACAAACAAATTCTAGAGTCACCCCTGGTCCACCTTTATGGCGATATCTCGAAAAGGCGTCCACCTATTGAACTAAGGCCCACG
>NC_090324.1:88643804-88667689 GCF_040869045.1 Eurosta solidaginis | reverse complement strand
CTCATTAACACCTTTCATTTGATACACATATCGTACAAAACGCATTCTAGAGTCACCCCTGGTCCACCTTTATGGCGATATCTCGAAAACGCGACCACCTATACAACTACCACCACTCCCTTTTAAACCCCTCATTAATACCTTTAATTTGATACCCATATCGTACAAACAAATTCTAGGGTCACACCTGGTACACCTTTATGGCGATATCTCGAAACGGTGTCCACCTCTGGAACTTAGCATCACCCCTTTTAAAATACTCATTAACACCTTTCTTTTGATACCCATATTATACAAACAAATTCTAGGGTCACCCCTGGTCCACCTTTATGGCGATATCTCGAAACGGCGTCCACCTTTGGAACTAAGGATTACTCCCTTTTGAAATACTCATTAACATCTTTCGTTTGATACCCATATTGTACAAACGCATTCTAGGGTCACACCTGGTCCACCTTTATGGCGATATCTCGAAACGGCGTCCACCTGTGGAACTAAGCATCACTCCCTTTTAAAATACTCATTAACACCTTTCTTTTGATACCAATATTGTACAAACAAATTCTAGGGTCACACCTGGTCCACCTTTGTGGCGATATCTCGAAACGGCGTCTACCTGTGGAACTAAGGATTACTTCCTTTTAAAATAATCATTAACACCTTTCTTTTGATACCCATATTGTTAAAAACAAATTCTAGGGTCACCTCTGGTCCACCTTTATGGCGATATCTCGAAACGGCGTCCACCTATGGAGCTAAGGATTACTCCGTTTTAAAATACTCATTAGCACCTTTCATTTGATACCCAAATCGTACAAACGCATTCTAGAGTCACCCCTGGTCCACCTTTATGGCGATATCCCGAAAAGGCGACCACCTATACAACTACCACCACTCCTTTTTAAAACCCTCCTTAATACCTTTAATTTGATACCCATATCGTACAAACAAATTCTAGGGTCGCCCCTGGTCCACCTTTATGATGATATCTCGAAACGGCGTCCACCTATGGAACTAAGGATTACTCCCTTTTAAAATACTCATTAACACCTTTCTTTTGATACCTATATTGTACAAACAAATTCTAGGGTCACCCCTGGTCCACCTTTATGGCGGTATCTCGAAACGGCGTCCACCTATGGAACTAAGGATATATCCCTTTTAAAATTACTCATTAACATCTTTCATTTGATACCCATATCGTACAAAACGCATTCTAGAGTCAACCCTGATCCACCTTTATGGCTATATCCCTAAATAGCGTCCACCTATAGAACTATGGCCCACTCCCTCATAAAATACTCTTTAAGACCTTTCATTTGATATCCATATTGTACAAACAAATTCTAGAGTCAACCCTGATCCACCTTTATGGCGATATCCCTAAATGGCGTCCACCTATAGAACTATGGCCCACTCCTTCATAAAATACTCTTTAATGCCTTTCATTTGATACACATGTCATACAAACACATTCCAGGGTTTCCCTCGGTTCATTTTCCTACATGGGTTATTTTTCCCTTATGTTGTCACCATAGCTCTCAACTGAGTATGTAATGTTCGGTTACACCCGAACTTAACCTTCCTTACTTGTTCCCTAATATCAATAACAAAATCATTGCTGTTGTTCTTCTAAAAGGGATTTGACCTGCCTTGCATGTACTTGGATCGTCTACTAACTTGCTTTTCTCTATTTTTGTTATCCTATGGCCTTATAATGAAGGAGTACGTCTTGTTGTAGTATTTGCGTATATATCGCATAATTGCATCCTTTTGGCACTGATATGTGGCCATTAACTATTAATTTTTATAGAGAAAAAAACTTGGAAGGATCTTTATCCAGTGTGATCGTTTTAGCAGTTTACTTATTAGCAATTTTTCTTCTACTTTTTTGATAAAACTGGCAGGATCGCCATATAATAAATTGAAATGACTTTAAGTTGATGGCAGAATCAGAAGTGTCCGTATTTTGAAATTTTATACAAAATATTCTTATTCTACAGATACTTACTTACACTAATACTAACAAACTAATTGCACATATTTCCTGTATGCGAAGTCAGCATATTAGATTGACATATTTAGGCATATGAGTACAGAAGTATGTATAATTGACAAAGTATATCAGTCAGCGTGACTAATTGACCGATGTAAACAAATATGTGCATTCAATGCAGAAGGGCATGCTTAGCGATTGGATATTTGGGTTATTAATATTTTGTTACATGTGTGGTATGCATGTGTGTAAATATGTAATGAACAATTGAATGCACCGAAAGTGGAACTAATTCTAAGGCACGTTACACTTAACAATACAAAATACACAAATATTTAGGCACGCTCAGCGGGAGTTCACCAATAGATTGTTTAGTTCTTGCATATGCAATGCATAGTTGTCTACATTTGTCATCCAGTCACATTGAACAACCCATTTGTCGATCAGTCAATGGTCAATGTGACTGCCAAAATATTTATATGTAATATTTATATGTATCTAATTGCATGTGTCCGTAAATAGGTTACTAGAATAATAATATGCTGACTTGTCATATATGTACGAGAATGTAGGTACTTTTTTGTTTGTAAGTATTAGTGTAAATACGTATTTGTAAAGTAAAAAATTTTGTATATTAGAGAAAACATTTTCAAATAAAGAATCAATAACTAAAACTATTTTATATTTCATGACGATCCTTGCCAGTTCGATCCTTAATAAGCATAAAATTTGCTGAACAAGCAAAAATTGCTAAAACGATCTGACTGGAAGAGATCCTGCCAGTTTGAAAAGCAGGACATTTAAGAAATCCTGCCATACTGGAAAAACGAATACCTTGGAAGGAGCAAAGGATAAATAACGCATATGCATACCCAAATGCAAACTCAATCGCAAACGCAAACACAAACCACAGGAATAATGTTCAACCACCAAATGGAATGCATTATTTTCAAACAACCAACGTACGAGCAATTTTGACGGGCCGTATTTACATCTTTCATAGCATCTTCTACAACGCATAAAAGGGTGGAATAAATTGAGCAATTTAGCACCAAAACAGGACCGGAAGACATCTTTTCGACTGGCGGCGTACCTTTTGAGGCTGGCAACAGTAATTAAAATATTAGCATAAATTTGGCTAGGAATTATATTAAGTTAGAAATTTCTGTTTCATTAATAGGATTAATAACCTTTTGTTTAATAGGACTTTTGTTAGACTATGAGAGAAATTGAAAAAAATTTTCTCTTAAATAACTGAACATTTAAATTAACTAAATAAATCTGTTAAAATTTGTTAAAATTAAGTACCCTTAAATTATTGAAAATTTTTATTGACTAAATTGGAATGCCTAAGAAATATTGGAAAAACCCCATCGAATGGGATGACAAGGCAACTTTAAAATTAGAAATAGTAGATTACGAAAAGGAGTTAAAGTGGCTTAAACCCTTTTGGAAAAAGATAGGCATGAATAGGGAACCCACAGGAGAGGATGCAAAAAATCCAGGGAAGAAGAAATCATGAGAATGATTAGGATGGTCTTCCCTAATAGGGACTAAATTAAGTTATAATAGTATTGAGAAAAAAAATACATTCATTTTAATAAATAAATAAAATAAAACAACGAAAAATTTTTAATCTTTTAAATATGGTATGGTATCCTAATAGGAATGACAAAATACGAATTCGAGATGCCAAGAAATGAATCAATGGGAAGAAATTTACGATACATTATCCGAGGAAAAAACGAAAGCTGATAGTTCATACAAATGTATAAATAACAAGTAAGGAAGGCTAAGTTCGGGTGTAACCGAACATTACATACTCAGTTGAGAGCTGTGGAGACAAAGTCAGGGAAAATCACCATGTTGTAAAAAGAACCTAGGGTAACCCTGGAATGTGTTTGTATGACATGTGTATCAAATGGAAGGTATTAAAGAGTATTTTAAGAGGAAGTGGGCCATAGTTTTATAGATGGACGCCATTTAGGGATATCGCCATAAAGGTGGACCAGGCCTGACTCTAGAATTTGTTTGTACGATATGGGTATCAAATGAAATGTGTTAATGATAATTTTAAAGGGAGTGGGCCTAAGTTCTATAGGTGGACACCTTTTCGAGATATCGCCATAAAGGTGGACCAGGGGTGACTCTAGAATTTATCTTGTACGATATGGGTATCAAATGAAAGGTATTAATGAGTATTTTAAAAGGGCGTGGGCCTAAGTTCTATAGATGGACGCCTTTTCGAGATATCGCCATAAAGATGGACCAGGGGTGACTCTAGAATTTGTTTGTACGATATGAGTATCAAATGAAAGGTGTTAATGAGTATTTTAAGAGGGCATTGGCCCTAGTTCTATATGTGAACGCCTTTTCGAGATATCGCCATAAAGGTGGACCAGGGGTGACTCTAGAATTTGTTTGTACTATATGGGTATCAAATGAAAGGTGTTAATGAGTATTTTAAAAGGAAGTGGGCCTTAGTTCTATAGGTGGACGCCTTTTCGGTATATCGTTATAAAAGTGGACCAGGTTTGACTCTAGAATGCGTTTGTACAATATGGATATCAAACGAAAGGTGTTAATAAGTGTTTTAAAAGGGAGTGGGCCTTAGTTCTATGGGTGGACGCCTTTTCGGGATATCGCCATAAACGTGGACCAGGGGTGACTCTAGAATGCGTTTGTACAATATGGGTATCAAATGAAAGGTGTTAATGAGTATTTTAAAAGGGCGTGGGCCTTAGTTCTATGGGTGGACGCCTTTTCGAGATATCGCCATAAAGGTGGACCAGGGGTGACTCTAGAATATGTTTGTACAATATGGGTATCAAATGAAAGGTGTTAATGAGTATTTTAAAAGGGCGTGGGCCTTAGTTCTATAGGTGGACGCCTTTTCAAGATATCGCCATAAAGGTGGACCAGGGGTGACTCTAGAATTTGTTTGTACGATATGGGTATCAAATGAAAGGTGTTAATGAGTATTTTAAAAGGGAGTGGGCCTTAGTTCTATAGGATGCCTTTTCGAGATATCGCCATAAAGGTGGGCCAGGGGTGACTCTAGAATTTGTTTGTTCGATATGAGTATCAAATGAAAGGTGTTAATGAGTATTTTAAGAGGGCGTTGGCCTTAGTTCTATATGTGGACGCCTTTTCGAGATATCGCCATAAAGGTGGACCAGGGGTGACTCTAGAATGTGTTTGTACGATATGGGTATCAAATTAAAGGTATAATGAGGGTTTTAAAAGGGAGTGGCCCTTAGTTGTATATGTGAAGGCGTTTTCGGAATATCGACCAAAATGTGGACCAGGGTGATCCAGAACATCATCTGTCGGGTACCGCTAATTTATTTATATATGTAATACCGCGAACAGTATTCTTCCAAGATTCCAAGTGCTTTTGATTTCGCCTTGCAAAACTTTTTCATTTTCTTCTACTTAATATGGTAGGTGTCACACCCATTTTACCAAGTTTTTTTCTAAAGTTATATTTTGCGTCAATAGACCAATACAATTACCATGTTTCGTCCCCTTTTTCGTATTTGGTATATAATTATGGAATTTTTTTCATTTTTCGTAATTTTCGATATCGAAAAAGTGGGCGTGGTCATAGTCGGATTTCGGCCATTTTTTACACCAATACAAAGTGAGTTCAGAAAAGTACGTGAACTGAGTTTAGTAAAGATATATCGATTTTTGCTCAAGTTATCGTGTTAACGGCCGAACGGAAGGACAGACGGTCGACTGTGTATAAAAACTGGGCGTGGCTTCAACCGATTTCGCCCTTTTTCACAGAAAACAGTTATCGTCCTAGAATCTAAGCCTCTACCAAATTTCACAAGGATTGGTAAATTTTTGTTCGACTTATGGCATTAAAAGTATCCTAGACAAATTAAATGAATAAAGGCGGAGCCACGCCCATTTTGAAATTTTCTTTTATTGTTGTATTTTGTTGCAACTTATCATTACTGGAGTTGAATGTTGACATAATTTACTTATATACTGTAAAGATATTAACTTTTCTTTTAAAATTTGAATTAAAAAAAATTTTTTTTTAAAAAGTGGGCGTGGTCGTTCTCCGATTTTGCTAATTTTTATTAAGCAGACATATAGTAATAAGAGTAACGTTCCTGCCAAATTTCATCATGATATCTTCAACGACTGCGAAATTACAGCTTGCAAAACTTCTAAATTACCTTCTTTTAAAAGTGGGCGGTGCCACGCCAATTGTCCAAAATTTTACTAGTTTTCTATTCTGCGTCATAAGTTTAACTCACCTACCAAGTTTCATCGCTTAATCCGTATTTGGTAATGAATTATCGCACTTTTTCGATTTTTCGAAATTTCGATATCGAAAAAGTGGGCGTGGTTATTTTCCGATATCATTCATTTTAAATATCGATCTGAGATGAGTGCCCAGGAACCTACATACCAAATTTTATCAAGATAACTCAAAATTTACTCAAGTTATCGTGTTAACGGACAGACGGACGGACGGACGGACATGGCTCAATCGAATTTTTTTTCGATACTGATGATTTTGATATATGGAAGTCTATATCTATCTCGATTCCTTTATACCTGTACAACCAACCGTTATCCAATCAAAGTTAATATACTCTGTGAGCTCTGCTCAATTGAGTATAAAAATACTAATATAAAACAAGTAAAGGTGGCTAAGTTCGGGTGTAACGGAACATTATATACTCAGCGTGAGCTTCAATTGCACATTTCATTTCAGATAAATAACTTTTCTACATAACACGTGGTACCGCCCGTTAAAAAAAATGTCTCCCCGTTTCCTCTTACAATAAAACTTGATAAGTGAAATATCATTGATTCAAAACTTTTTTTTTCTAAGTTATAGGTTATTATTCTAGTCTACGACCCTTTTCAACCTTTTAAACTTGCTTTATATCTAAGTTGCCGTGTCTTTAACCGATCCCGTCCATTTTTACTAGAAATATTTTCTACTATAAGGAAAAATATGTGATCCCAATTTTGTTACGATATGTAAATTTTTCTTCGAGTTATGGCTCCCGAAACATTGAAAATTGCTTAGACAGAAAAGGGGCGGTGCCACACCCATTTTTTTCAAATTTAAGTGTTTTCCAACTTAATGTTATGATTCAATTTAGAAAGTAAAATTCTATTGATACAAAGCTCTTTTTCGCTAAGATATAGCTTATTATTTTCGTCTACGACCTTTTTAAAAATCTTTTATATAAAAGTGGGCGTGGTCTTTAACCGATCTCGTCCATTTTTTCTAGAAATATTTCTTGGTATAGGGAAAATTTGTGTACCCAATTTTATTAAGATCCGTTAATTTTTCTTCGAGTTATGGCTCCCGAAATATAGAAAATTGCTTAGTCTCTGCCGAATTTTGTTACGATAGGTTTAACGATTTTTGATTTATCTTTATTAATATTTGTAAAATTGATTTTATCACAAGTGGGCGGTGCCACGCCCATTTTAAAAAATTGTTTTTAAATTTTTATCAAGAGTCTCAATATCACATGTCAAATTTCAGCATTCTAGGTGTATTATTTACTAAATAATCAGGTCTTTTGTGTTTTCCAAAATGTTATTTATATAAAAAGTTGGGGTGGTTATCATCCGATTTCGTTCATTTTCAACACCAATCTATTCTGGGTCCAGATAAGCTCGTGTACCAAATTTGGTGAATATATCTCAATTTTTATTCAAGTTATCGTTATGACTATAGACTGCTCCGCAAGCATACCCACTAGCATCTGTCGTTATACAGAATTCTTTATTCAAGTCTGGGTATTTGTGACGCTAGCCTTAAGATACATAGATACATATGTATGTCACCGGCAACCGTACTTGTTCTTGCGTTAAACCATTATCGACAAAATGTATCTCAACCAGGTATTTGCGCGTGTTGCGCAACATTAGTGGAAGGAGGCCTACATGTACAGGTATTAATGTGTGCATGCGCAAAAAAAAAAAACCAAATGCAACTGCACATGCGTGGGTGTGAATTGAGTGAAAGTGGTATGAAATTCGGTTTAGCTACGAATGGGGGTATGCGCACCATATAACTGAAGCTCAGAAGATCAGTGCAAAAGTTGGATCAAAAGTGCGTGGGCGTGCCGCAGAAAATTTAAAGTTAAGTGAAAAAAAAAAATCAATTTTTTTAAAATCCTGTATATTCGGAAAACGGTCTCGATTCCGTTTAAAAAATAGCACAATTGTAAAGTATAACAACGAGAAGCAAATTCCGTTGGACATCCTGCCACCGGTAAGTACTAATGTGCTGATTATTTAACTAAATTCCTTAAAAGAAAAAAATCTTTTTGTGTCTTGTCCTAAAAATTTAAATTTGATAATTATTTCATTTTCATTTGAGAAAAACATTCACTTTTAAAATTAAAGTTTAGAAAAATTTAATAGCCCAACATCTTTCAATTTTATTTACCCTTTCTTGTACTCTAAAATTGAGTGAAGGTTCCCTTTTCCATAAAGGGAAAATCGAGTAAAATCAATTTTAATAGCCTGGCCAAATAACGCAAAAGAAGTTGTTTTTCTTGCAGACATTTAATTTTGGAAAAAATTATTTTTTTCTTGCACGGTAAAATTAAATTAATCCCTTAGGTCACATAAAATTCAGTTTATGTCATTTCACCTTAACTTAAACCTAATCTGACTTAAAAAGTTTTTTTATTAAGCATAAATCGAAAAAAAAATTCTTTAAAATGCAGACTAAAATTAAATAAGAAGTAAAGGAAGAGAAAAAAATTAATTAGTAGAATAAAATAAAACTTTAGTGAATTTAGAAATAAAATTAAAGAAAGTTGATTTAAAGTCGAAAATTAAATTAGTGAAAGAAACCTAAAATGCTGAATTTGTTAAAACTGAGCTTTTTTTTTAGATTGGAAGTAACAATTGACGATAAATTTAATTGAAATAAAAAAAATATATATATATATAAGTTAAGGAGCCCAAGGACTAGGGCTCAAAAAGTTAAAGTTGGGGGCTGCCCCGCGGCCTCATTGCAACCTGTAAAAATCCAAATAAAAATAGTCTTTAGTCCGCTTAATAATGTTAACCATTTATTTCCATTCAATGTCAAAAACAGGCTGACTTTATCGTTAACTTAAACTAAGCTCTAAGCTTCTACATTAGTCTAAGTGATTTCATAATTGCTGACACTGCACTTCCGGCGATTGGCCAAAATAATATTTTATCGCTTGCGTGGCGAATCACACGACTTGCATTTTGTCCGCATATCATATCGCCTACGCTGCAGTTCCCATGAATTGCATTTTGTCTGCTTACGCAATATGATATCGGATCAATTACCTACGTTGGCTTTGCTTGTGTTTGTTGAAGTGTGGTGTCAGCACATTCTTACAAGTAAGTGTGTCTGCCCCCTTGTTAAGTACCCCCCCCCCCCCCCCCCCCTTTAAACATCTGCGTTCCATAGATGAGCTCCTTTTTCTGAAGGATCCTTTGCATGGCTTGGCTGGTCCTGATCTGTGGTCTGATTTAGTCTAGGAAAGTTGATTGTAGTAGTGAGTTTTCTCCAGATAATGTAGCATACGGCAGCCAGAATGGCCAAGGCAAGAGCCTCAAAAATTAGCGAAAAGTGAAAATTATTGCCAAGTTGTTTAAGCTGATTAATATTTTCCATGCTCAGGCCGTGAATGTAGTTAAGGTTCAATTTTAGTCCTTCGCTCGTGATGTTTACCAAGGGCGGTGGCATGGCCTGCGCTGTGCTTACTGATCTGCTGGTGAATGTTTGATTTCCCACCGTGACTGTTTCGTTGTTCAAAATAATGGCGTACGTTCCATTTAGGGTTGTGGAGTAGTTCCTCCCTTGTAATAGGCCTTCAAAGTTTGTAACAAATATTGTTGAGTCTGTGATCATCTCGACGGTTTTGGTGTTGTCTGGTTCAAAGCGGCATTTGGCATCGCCACCTTTAACTAGCCTAGCTAGGCACCCGTTTTCCCGAAGTTTGGTCAGGGATTTGGGAGAAAAAATTGTTGTATTGCTGATCGAATGGCAATCCTCGTTCACCCCGAACGTTTCAACTTCGTTTACTAGCATTTTTTTATAGCTGAGGTCAACGTGTTGTCCTTTTATAACAGCGGCCCGTGTTATTAGGAGTCGGTAGCCATCTGGTTTTACCTTTGGCATTGACAGTACGTACAAAAGTGTGCTACCGTTTGAATACACGGAGGCCGACCCGTACTCTATGGCTTCAATGGTGTTCTGATATGGTAGGGAATCTTCCTCCATTATGAGCCTTCCAATCTCGTCTCGATCAAGAAGATTTGTGTTGATTACGCCAGATTTCGCCATTTGGCACGCTTGGACGACTCCTGACACCTGTTCCTTAAAGATAAGGACTTTGCTTAGGTCAAGAAGTTCGATATTCTCCTCGCTAATGTTTTTGCTTATAGCGTTAATGTGGAGCATCACTTCGTTTGCTTCGATTGCCTCGCGGGTACCGTTGAATAGTTTTTCGTTGACCCGGTACTGGTGATTTTTGTTTATTATCACGTCATTCATGCTTCGAAGAATATAGTCCCAATCCGCTGCATCTGGAGACCCAGCTATACACTTCCATGCAGAACCAATCCAGTCAATGGAACATACCCTTCGTGATTTGCTTATTTGTAGTTCGTCGAGACGCAGCTTAGTTTGATTTAGGTGGAATTGTAACACAGTCCGCACAGCCCTGCTTGTAATGTCATGCTCTGTTGACTCCATCAATTTGACCAAAGCCGTGTTGAAGTAGTTTAGGTCGACCACATGAGCTGAAAAATTAAATTTTTTGTGCTTTTTTGTATTGAACTGCAATTTATTTATGTGTTTTTTGTTGCGTTTAAATGTATTCCTATATCCTACCACCGTCCCCGGCTACCCATCGTGGTACTTGGAAGGTCCACCGGATCCGAGAGCATGGATATGAAAGGGAGGTAGTTTGTAATTCTTTACTTTTGTTTGAAAAGTAGCGTTAAAGGTTACTACCCTTGGATCCTGCCGCCTAACAAAAACTCATGGTAAAGAAGCTGAGGGAAGAGGATAATATTTCTAAGAATTACTGAAATGTTTCCTCTTTACTCCCTTCTTTAAAGTTTTTTTATGTTTTTTTTTGTTTTTTTTTTTCTATTTTTTTTTTTTTGTTTTGCCTAATTTGTCTTTTTTACTAAGCCCATAATTAGTTTTTTGTTGTGGGCAGATTTCTTCTTAAGAAAAAAAAATTTATTTTTTATTTTGCCTCTTTTATTAAGCGTGTAATTAATTTCTTGTGGGCAGATATTGCTTCATTAAAATTTTTTAAACGAAAAATCGTTTCCTCTGTTTTTTTTGTATTTTTTTTTGTTTTTTTTTTGCAATATTTTATGTTGCCTCTTTAATCGCTTAAGTGGTTTGTTATAGAAAAGATCTTTGATCTTGAAATATGGCGGACGCCTTTTTTGCGTCGTCTGTGCTATAGAATTTCAAATCTTTGTGGTCCCTTATTGGGACATCTTTTTGCTGTTAACTTCCCGTGGTGACCTTATTTTTTTTTTTTTTACTTATGTTGGCGTCTTTTTTATCTGTGCTTTATGAATCCTTTTGCCAGTGTCTGTGAGCAATGTCACTGTATTGTCCTTACCAACCGTTTCCTTTTTGTAAAGTGCCTTTTGTTTTGATTTTATCTGTTTATCCCTATGACGTAAATCTCATGTCCTATCCTAAATTCCTTAGCTCTTTTCCTTTTTTTATTCAACCGGAGATTTCTTAACTCCTGGTTTCTCTTGATTTGTTCCCTGATCTCCTTGTGGACCCTACTTTTGAAGTTGGTTAGGCCTTGGTAGTTAATTCTTTCGGTTCTGTTGAAAAATATGTCACAAGGCTTCCTCTTTGTTACAGAGTGTATTGTTGTGTTGTAACGATCGACAGCAATATACACCAATTCCTTTGGTCTAGCGTTATTAATTTCTTTCCGGAGGCACCGATAAATCTCAATAATGGTAGAGTGGAAATTTTTGGATCTGGCCGTTTACTTCACTTCTTTGAATTGGAGTCTGATATAGTTCGTTTCCCAAACCTCTTATGTAGTTACATACCAAGGGAGTCATAAATCCCCTCTCATTGTCGGTGACTATCATTTTAGGAGTTGTGAAATAGTGTATTACTTTGGCTAGCTTAGCGCGGAGAGTGACGGATGCTTTATTTTTAATGTGAAAAAGCTTGATAAATTTTGAAAATTTGTCTATGCAAGATAAAAATTTCTCCCCTTGAATTCCAAAAATGTCCACATGCACTATTTCGCATGGATATTTCGGCACTGGAGTCTCTTTTATCGGTGGTACTGCCGGATGCCTATCATACTTGTTAGCAAGGCAGGTTTCACAGTTAGAAGTGACATTTTTATCTTACTAGCCATTTTGGGAAAATAATACTTTTCCAAGATTTGTTCCCTATTTTCTTTTGAGTTTCTTTGGGCCCTCCTATGTTCTGTATCTATTATACCGCAAATCCTATCCTCGTTGGCCACATCCTCGACCACCCTCTGAGTTATCCTAATTTTGTATAAAAGGAAATGTTCTATATATACTTCTTGTAGGAGTTGTAAGTAACTTTCTGGAATCTTTATTCCATTTATAAATGCCGGTTTTAGACGTTCCTTCAAGGCTTCGGTTAAGCTGGCCTTTTCAATTATATCTAGTCTCACATAATGGCGAGTGAATCCTGGATGTGGGTTTTCAACACCAGTCATTGCATTCCCCTCCGTAAAAATTATTTGGTTTCGGAAAACGTTCAAAGGGACTTCTGCGTGTGGAATAAGGTCCGAAGAATCCTGTTCAGCACTGTGGGCTGTCCCCTCGTCACTTCTAGCTTCTGTTGGTGCATCGTTGGGTTCCGACGGTACTGTCAAATGGTTTGCCTGGAATGGAATTCTGGAGAGATCATCCGCCACGACATTCGATTTACCAGGAGTGTAAATAAATTCGAGGTTATACTCTTCAATTCTAGCCTTCCACCTCTTCAACTTGGCGTTATAGTTTCGAATTAATAACGCAAAAGTGAGAGGCTGGTGGTCAGTGAAAATTCTAACTTTTTTCGCCCCATAGAGGTAGGATCTCTCTCTGTCTAGAGCCTAAACTATAGCCAACATTTCCTTCTCGTTTGTGGCATAGTTTTCCTCTGTTCTACTTAAAGATCTTGAGATGTAGGCAATGGGTCGATCTTTCCCTGTTTCTCCTTGGGATAGCACCCCACTAATGGCATAGGTTGAATGGTTTTTCGAAATCTGGGAATGCGAGAATATCTGAGGAAACGAGTAGTTTTTTTAGGGTATCGAAGGCCTGAAGGGCGTCGGAATTCATTTTGATACGCACTCTTCTAGATTGGTTTGCTTGACCTGCGAATTCTCACCGCGTGTGAGATTGGTCAAGGGTTTAGCAACTTTAGCGTAATCTCGAATGAACTTTCGGTAATACGACGTAATTCCCAAAAAGCTGTTTAGTTCCTCAAGCGTTTCTGGGGGTGAGAGGTTCTCTATAGCTTGGACCTTTGAAGGATCTGCCTTCATCCCGTGGGATGTTATTACATATCCCAGAAATTCTACTTCCGTTCTCATAAACTGAGTTTTTTCCAAATTCACTCTCAAATTAGCATCCGCAAGCCGTTTAAACACTTTCTCTAAATTTACTAAATGTTCGTCGGTACTTTTTCCAAAGACAATAATGTCGTCGATATACACGTAGCATATCCTCCCTATATGCTCTTTAAGGACGTCATCAATCATTCGCTGGAATATAGCCGGAGCATTTTTTAACCCAAAAGGTAATTTCAGAAATTCTTACTTTCCATTCATGGTTGAAAACGCCATTTTGGGTATATCTGTTTCTTTCATTGTGATTTGGTGAAAGCCTGAGGTCAGATCTATGGTTGTGAAATATTTTGCGTTCCCTAAACTGGCCAGCGTTGCATTAATATCCGGCATGGTGACTGCATTCAGACGTTTGAAGTCCACTACCATTCTATACTGCTTTTCACCAGAGGGTTTGAGTTTTTTCGGAACTACCCAAATAGGAGAATTGTACGGGCTTTTCGATGGTCGCGTAATTCTTTCTTCAAGCAACTCAGTAATTTGTTTTTCTACCTCTTCCTTCATGTTTGCAGGATATGGGTAACTTTTCGTGTATATGGGCTCATTCGTGGTAGTCTTTATCTCAGCTCGAAATGTGGTTTTAATATTTGTTTTGATGTTAAGTGGACCGAACAAATGAGAATATTTTTCTATCATGGCTTTTAGGCTTGGGAGAATTGCGTCGGGTATATCGTCAGTTTCGAAAAAATTTAGGCTTCCTACGACTTTGTTTTTGAGTGGAATTCTTATATTGGGATATATTGTAAGAACATGTTTTTTCCTGTCTATGACAGCACCCAGTTCTTTGAGGCTGTCATCGCCTATTATCCCATCAAACGAGCTTAAACCAGGAAGTGCGTAAAAGGTCACCATAACTTCGTTACCAGAATTTTGGAAAAATCTCACACTGATTTTTTTGTTTATTACTACAGGTCCTGCTACGGTGGTTACTGAGAAAGGTGGATTGACTGGGACTGTATTAGTTTTAGTTGCCAATTCAGGTCTTATAAAATTTTTATTTGCCCCTGTGTCAACTAAGAACTTTAGGACTACTTTGTTTGGTGTCAAACAAGTGAGATAGGTTATACTGGGTTGCGCGGTAGTCCTCATATGAAATAGGCTGGTGGCCCGTCCGCCATAAAATTTACCTGCTGGAAGTTGTCTTCTGTCGATTCAGCATACGTCGAAGGTCCGCTTTCTACATCTGCGCTGTTGGCTTCCATGTTGTAGAGCCTCTGCTGTTTGGGCATCTTTTCAACCGATGATGTAGGCCCCCTTTTGAAGGCGTTGTTATTCGTCGGTCGGTTCATGTAGTTCACCTGTCTGGTTTGAACACTGTCGTCAACATCCATTCTTTCCGCAGGTTTTGGGGCTGCGGGTCTACCAGGACGTGCGGTGTTCGTCACTTGATTGCCTTGGAATCTGTTGTAGGATTACCGGCTACTCCCTTGAGTATTGTTCCGATTCGTCCAGTTGTATGTAGACCGTGAACGAGGATGTAATGGTGGTCTCTGAGTAACTTGCGACATTTGGAGTGTTTGCATGGACTATTTGGAGTGTTTGCATGAACTATTGTGTTCCTTAACGTTAGGTTCTGGATGTC
The DNA here is from genome assembly GCF_040869045.1 of Eurosta solidaginis. NCBI lineage: Eukaryota > Metazoa > Arthropoda > Insecta > Diptera > Tephritidae > Eurosta > Eurosta solidaginis. Next base: position 88,652,478 of record NC_090324.1, on the reverse strand, counting down.
AAGGCAGGCCGAGTACGCTTCTGGCAGTGTTTTTGGCTTCTGCACTATAAGCATACGCGACAATTCTGGACTGGGACCCCGTATGAAAATATCGAGTGCCCTGTTACGGTATGTTTCCACAAGGACCGACACGGTTTCCTGGCTATAGTCATCGCACTTGATTTTGTTCACTATTAGAGACAACTGATGATTGACCGTTGCGTAAAAATCATCTAGTTGTGAACCTCTCTGAGCTAGCTGATTCAGTTGGTGCTCTAAAGTCCTAATGTCCCTTTTGTCTGCGTAATGCAGCGATAATACCCTTTTTATTTCTACCCATCGCTATCGAAAACATTATACGCTACCAGTGCTGCATCGGCAAAGCCACGGATTTTCTGCCTAATATGTTGCAGGATGGCCTTTCCTTGACGATATCGTAGTCCGACAGAATTCCTTCAACGCTGTGAACTCATGAGATGTATTGAGAAGGACTGCCTTCAAAAACTTGCAGCTCCTTCATGCAGTCGGGAAGTCTGCCAATATCCTTTAGGTCTTGCTCCGACAGTGGTGTTCGCACCGCTGCCAATACCCGCTGTGGCTGCGTTCTTACGCCACCCTGTCCTACTCTTCCCAATCGCTCATCAATTCTGGCAAGATTTTGTTCTAAACTCGCGTTATTGCATTCAATTTTCCCTAGCCTAGAGTTCAAAGCAACACGTTGCTTTCGATACCCCCAAGGCGTGTCTCAAGCCGCCTAATCTGCTCGAGGAGAGCATTGAAAATTTAGTTTGAGATTAAAAAATATATTTTTAAACTTTAATTTGGCACACGGTGGCTCTTTAAAAATTGTTTTTATTTTTTTTGTGTTACTTACGGGCGTTCGCGATGACCTGACGGGATAGTCCTTATAGCACATACGATTTGTTTGTTTTTTGTTTTAGTTTTAAGGTTGTCCTTACACTTTGACAGTTTCCTGCAAAGAAGAAAAGGACTTTAGTTACATTTGTGAAACTTTTACCGTGTTCTTATGGCAACGGCGACGTGTACCAAGTTGGCGTTTCATAGTACATTAGTCTTTAAATAATTATGGTTTTGGTCAGGGGAGGCTGTGTCATTCCTTTTTAGTCGTCGACAATCAGATTGAAGGCAACCTACTAAGGCACAGTTGCTCCACAACGCTCTGGAAATATTGCAAATCTTTGGCGTGTTCTTATGGGTACGCTGAAAGTATCGCAAGTAACGTGTGACCGTTTCCAGTGTGTGCTGATGTGTACCCTGGAAACTCCACAAAAGGATAAGCCGGCCCAAGTGTGTTCTTATGTGTACGCTCGGGTTAAATTTTAAAGCCGGCCCAAGTGTGTTCTTATGTGTACGCTCGGGTTAGCTTTTTCAGAAGGAAATTTTTCCGTATCCTGAAGGGAGCGGCAAATTGCATATTGTAAAAAAATTGTTTGTGTACATGACACGGTCACAGGAGTCGTCAACCATTTTTCGGCCTTTGGTATGGTGAGGTCCGTCCTAGAAGTATAGGTATACGGACTCACCCAGCCAGTGTGATTATACGTGCACTTGGAATAGCAATAGTGGGGCCGTAGGATAATTCACTTATCAAATGTTTCAATTTTTTTGTTGAATATTATTCGCGCGCCAGAGGATCTTAGGGTCACAGGCTCGCTTCTTTTGATATTATTCCTGTATAGCCCTCTGAGGGCTTTTAGGATTGGACGTAGTAATTTATTGCGTGTAGCATCACTTTTCACTCAACTTTTTGTTATTCACTTTTTTTTTTATTATTCGTTTTACCTCTCCTGTGGAGAGGAGCTTTTATAGCCTGGAGGGTCCCGAAGGGAATCGCAGAGTCAAGCTATAGTTATAACCGGAGGGTCCCCTCGAAGGTGAATCTCGGTTTTGGTATTTTCGTTATTGGCTGCACAAGCTTTAAATTATCTAAGCTGAGGTCTTGCCTCTCTATATATTTTTTTATTCCTTTATCGGTAAAATTTCTATTATTTTTTTCTTTTTTCCTTAGCACTCCACTATCACTATCACTTTGTCACTAATCACTATGGACCTCACATTTAAGGAGGTCCTGTTTGAAGGACCCACTTGCCAGTGGGTCCCTGCTCGGGCGCCAGTTAAGGAGCCCAAGGACTAGGGCTCCAGAAATTTAAAGTTGGGGGCCGCCCCGCGGCCCCATTGCAACCTGTAAAGATCCAAATAAAAATAGTCTTTAGTCCGCTTAATAATATTTACCATTTATTTCCATTCAATGTCAAAAACAGACTGACTTTATCGTTAACTTAAACTAAGCTCTAAGCTTCTACATTAGTCTAAGTGATTTCATAATTGCTAACAGTGCACTTCCCGCGATTGGCCAAAATAATATTTTATCGCTTGCGTGGCGAATCACACGACTTGCATTTTGTCCGCATATCATATCGCTTATGCTGCAGTTCCCATGAATTGCATTTTGTCTGCTTACGCAATATGATATCGGATCAATTACCTACGTTGGCTTTGCTTGTGTTTGTTGAAGTGTGGTGTCAGCACATTCTTACAAGTAAGTGTGTCTGCCCCCTTGTTAAGTTATATATATATATATATATATGTAAAATTGGTAGGAAAAAATTTTAAGTAGAATAAAATATTCAAAGAAATAAAACAAAAATTAAATTGAATTTATTTAAAAATTTGAAAAAAAGGAGTTAAATAAAATAAGATTTGCTTCAAAAAAAAAAGATTAAGGGAGGGAAGGCATGTAAAGATAGAATGTATTCAAAAATTAAAATATGAGAAATCTAAATGAAAAAAAAGAAAAAGTACGCAAACTAAATTAGAAACTTGTTTAAAACAAAATTAAGTGAAAATTTACGTCAAACACAGAGAATATTACGAACTAAAGTTCAGGTCAAAATTTTAATTATGAAAAATGAAATGAGAATAAAGTTTAGTGAAAGGGGATCCAATTAAAGTAAGAAAGTGGCCGAGATAAAATAAGATTAAACATATTTAACATAAAATGAAAATGAATTTAAGAAAATAAAAATAGAACATTCGGTTTAAGTTTTTTTATTGCATGCATATATGAATGTAAGTCCATACATACTACATGATATGCCAATTGGAATTGGAAGGCGATGTGTAGGGTATGTCTGGACATACACAAGTAAAGGCAAAAAGCAATAAAGGAGCCGACTAGACCTACAATATACAGGCAGTAGAAAACATCGCGTTTTTTTCTGTTTTCTATCTTTATAGATTTTGTGGCAGGACCTGGCAGGACTAGTTAAATTGGAAAATTTCAAAATACATATGTACATTCCAACGTCATATGTAGCGAAAGAGATTGCCGTGGAATGAAAGAAGGGAAAGAGAGAGAGATAATTCCAGACCAGAGCACGATCGTGGCCGGCAGGCAGAAGTATTAACTGAGTGAAAGCCAGCGCCCACGCCAACGCCAACTTTCAACAGAGGAAGCCAGCCAACGTCAGCAGCAGCGACAGCATAGCCACCAGCAGCAACGTCACCACCACCAAAGGCCAAGGAGGGCCGAGGGAACAAATTTTCTTTTTATTTTTGCCTCATAACCATTTGTTAGTTTCGAAATTTTTTTAAGTATCACTATTTCTTTTATTTTTGTAAAGATTTTCTTTCTTTTTTTGCTAGGGACACGTGGCTTGCACATTTCTCATTTTGTTTGTTTTTGTAAGCACATTTTTGTTGGCTTGTAAGCTAGCTTTCGGGTTTTAGTTTTTTTGGTATTTTCTTTGTCATTTTTTTTCCTTTGCACACGGATTTCTTTGGGTTTTTTGCGGTTTTTAAACAATTTTTATCTCCACACACTTTCAAGTTAAAGCTACTAATAATAATTTTTTTTAAGCAAATTTTTATGACACTTACATACTTTTTTCGAGAGATTTTTTTATTCCTTTTGTATCTTTTGGCCGCACAATTTTGTGACCCACTCGACGCCCGCTACCGCGAGTGAGTAAGCGTAGAGTGGTTTGCAGAATTCCATTGAACCTTACTTAGGCAATGAACGTATGGTATTTGTACGAGTAAGAAGAAACATATATATCTAAACTTGTCCTCCCTCACAGGTCCCCCTCAGCTTGAAGGCGCCTACAATGTTGATGTGCTGAGATCAGGTGAGTGAGAAAACGAAGAAAAAAAAAAGAAAACAAAAATCACCATATTCTTCTCTTTACATATATACGTATGCAATCATTGACCTATATATATACCTATGTACATAATACCTTAACCTAGGTCAGGAATTTGCATTAACTTTGGCTGTTTTGGTTTCCTTCTTTCCATACATATATACATACCGATGGATCTTTTTACTGTTTATTGAAAGGGGGTATGTTTGAAAAGCTTAAAAAGATCCACTTCGGTGGATCTGCATTTCAAGCACGACCAACGCACACCCTTGTTATCGTTGATCGCATCACACACCCTTGCTGTCAAACTAGCGCACTTCATATGAGCAAGCTCATCACAAAGCCAGCACGACACGAAACGCTCGGTATCACCTTTCAATTGGCAGTTAACAAAATTGCAAGACATTATAAGTTAAAGTAAAATTGATTAAACAGACGGAGGCAGTGAAAATAGTTTGGAGATCACAGTAAGAAAATCACTGTTTGAGCAGTTTGAAGATCACTGTATGTGCAGTTTAAGATCGCTATTAACTGACGCTTAACAACACACAATGCAAACAGCTGTGGCAGTGAAAAGAAAATGAAGTAAATGTGCACGAGCAAATAACAATTGAAAACTGAAAATATGTAAATGCCAATCAAATGCAACAACAAATATGCAAAGTGACTCGGCAAATATGTATGTATGTATGGATATACACACTTTATCAATTATTTTTAAGATACAATTTATTTTAGTAAAGAAAAGCAGAACTTTAAATTGCGAATGCAGTACACAACGTGTTTACACTTATTTTTAGCACAATAATTATTTAAACAAACAAATTTATTTATTTAAGACAAAATAAGGCACAGTAGAAATCAAAACACAACTTCACAGCTTGACGTTCGCACTTTCTTTTGTTTGAATTTTTTGTATATTTTTTTGCTCCAACCTTGACGGGTCGTTGAATTCATTGTAGAAGAATTATCTAAAAATTTCGATAATATTTTTTGTTTATATAGATACATTTTATTACTAAATAGAATTGTCAAAACATTTGTATTCCTTTTCTTCGCGATAACTTTTATATACGTAGATTTAAGCCTAGTGGTTAGGGTGTCATATACTTATTTGGTTTGCGGATTTAAAAATTAAATAAAGAATGTTTATAATGTTGTCAAATTTGAAAGGTTGAAACTAAATTTATTTCGATAATGGAAGGCTAACTTATCAACTCTTTGGTGTGGGTGTTGTTACCGGAGGAAGAAGGGAAGTGGGGGGAACAATGATGTGAAAGACCCTTAGGCAGGCGAACTTGAGTCAGGTATTGGGGGCGCTGTAATAATATAGGAGTCAGCACAGGGCCTATGGCTTCGCGTAAGATCCGCGAAGAGGGTGGTTAGACTCCCCCTGACTCTGGACGGGCCTTCTTTCCTTTTTCTTCCATTTCCTACTTTCCCTCTATTTATGTATTCTCCTCTAGGCATGAACCACCTTTTTTGTTTAGATAACTGCGGGTAAGGCAGGTGTGCAAAACCCCACCCCATTCGACGAGCTAGCACGGCCTTGCAACCATGCCACATGCCACCTCCGCCTTACCATTAAAAGTCAGTTATCATAACATATTGCATAAGTTTTGGACTAATTAATTCTTCCTTTAAATAGACAAAAGCTTTTTGACATTCTTCTGTCCAATTGAAGGAAATATTATTTTTGCAAAGCCTAGTTACTTTTCTTGAGTATTCTGCGAAATTCGGTACAAATCTTCTGTAATAATTGCAGAAGGCTACGAATCGTTTAACTACATCAGCTGTTTTTTGAGTTGGTTAGTTTTGAACTGTTTCAAATTTGCCTGGGTCTTTTAATATTCCTTTGCTTGCGCATTTGTGTCCTAAATAAGTTACGTCTTGGCTGAAAAATAAGCATTTGTCTGGATGTAGTTTTAGGTAGTATTTCCTACAGGTGGAGAACACGTCTCTCAAATTTTTCATCATTTGTTTCCCGGAACAGCCTAATACAACTAAATTATTCATTATTATATTCAGATATGGATGTTTCTATTATATCATCTTCAATTAATTTGTTAACTTGTTTACATATTTCCCCTTTTTGTGCTTAAGGTAATCTATAATTTTTTATATGTGCTGGTGTATAATATTTCATGTGTAATTTTTGTTTATAAAAGTTATTAGAAGATATTGGTTCCGTTTCTAATGCAAATATGTCTATGAATTCTGTTCGTAACGCGGTCAATTGGGAATTCGCGAATTTTGGAAAATTTATGGTTACTCTTTTTAACTTTTTTGTATCGTTGTTATTTTTACTGTGAGTTCTTGTTTGAATTAGAATATAGTTATCTAGATTTTCAGTATAAATGTTGTAATTTTGAATAGTTGTGTTTTTAATTGTAGTGTTGATAATTCTAACGAAAGTTTGATCTTTATTTGTGATTGTGTTTGAAGCGAAAATACTGTCGGCTAATTGTTGATGGGGTATAAAAATGTTTTTATTATTGGAATTTACATTAATTTATTGTATTGACGGACAGACAATTTGTCATGTAAATTGTTATATTTTCTGGAAAATTGTATGGTCTTAGGATTAATTTGTCCTCTGTTTTACCATAATCTAAGATGCAATTGTATTTCTTTATAAGGTCTAGTCCTATAATTCCGTCGCATGGGATTGGGAAATCGTTTTCTACTTCATGAAATTTGTGATAAATTAGGAGATCATCACCTTTTAAATCTGTTTTTACTGTACCTAATGTGCTTGACCTATGCCCTTAAATCTATTATTTGTTATACTCAGTTGAGCAGAGCTCACAGAGTATATTAACTTTAATTGAATAACGGTTGGTTGTACAGGTATAAAGGAATCGAGATAGATATAGACTTCCATATATCAAAATCATCAGGATCGAAAAAAAATTTGATTGTCCGTCTGCCCGTTAACACGATAACTTGAGTAAATTTTGAGGTATCTTGATGAAATTTGGTATGTAGGTTCCCGGGCACTCATCTCAGATCGCTATTTAAAATGAACAATATCGGACTATAACCACGCCCACTTTTTCGATATCGAAAATTTCGAAAAACCGAAAAAGTGCGATAATTCATTACCAAAGACGGATAAAACGATGAAACTTGGTACGTGAGTTGAACTGATGACGCTGAATAGAAAATTAGTAAAACTTTGGACAATGGGCGTGGCAGCGCCCACTTTTAAAAGAAGGTAATTTAAAATTTTGCAAGCTGTAATTTGGCAGTCGTTGAAGATATCATGATGAAATTTGGCAGGAACGTTATTCCTATTACTATATGTATGCTTAATAAAAATTAGCAAAATCGGAGAACGACCACGCCCACTTTTAAAAAAAATTTTGTTTAAGTCAAATTTTAACAAAAAATTTAGTATCTTTACAGTCTACAAATAAATATGATATGGTGCAACAAAATGCAAAAATAAAAGAAAATTTCAAAATGGGCGTGGCTCAGCCCTTTTTCATTTGATTTGTATAGGATACTTTTAATGCCATAAGTCGAACAAAAATTTACCAATCCTTGTGAAATTTGGTAGGGGCTTAGATTCTGGGACAGTAATTTATTTCTGTGAAAGGGCGAAATCGGTTGAAGCCACGCCCAGTTTTTATACCAGTCGACCGTCTGTCCTTCCGATCGGCCGTTAACACGATAACTTGAGCAAACATCGATATATCTTTACTAAACTCAGTTCACGTACTTATCTGAATTCACTTTGTATTGGTATAAAAAATTGCCGAAATACGACTATGACCACGCCCACTTTTTCGATATCGAAGGTTACCAAAAACGAAAAAAATGCCATAATTCTATACCAAATAGGAAAAAAGGGATGAAACATGGTATTAGGATTGGTTTATTGACGCAAAATATAACTTTAGAAAAAAACTTTGTAAAATGGGTGTGACACCTACCATATTAATTAGAATGAAAAAGTTCTGCAGGGCGAAATAAAAAACCCTTCAAATCTTGACAGGGATACTGTTCGTGGTATTATATATATAAAAAAAATTGCGGTATCCAACAGATGATGTTCTGGGTCACCCTGGTCCACATTTTGGTCGATATCTGGAAAACGCCTTCACATATACAACTACCACCACTCCCTTTTAAAACGCTCATTTATACCTTTAATTTGATACCCATATCGTACAAACACATTCTAGAGTCACCCCTGATCCACCTTTATGGCCATATCCCTAAATGGCGTCCACCTATAGAACTATGGCCCACTCCCTCATAAAATACTCTTTAATACCTTTCATTTGATACACATGTCATACAAACACATTCCAGGATTACCCTCGGTTCATTTTCCTACATGGTTATTTTCCCTTATGTTATCACCATACCTCTCAACTGAGTATGTAATGTTCGGTTACACCCGAACTTAACCTTCCTTACTTGTTTTGTATTTATTTTGATATAAATATCTATTTGATTGTTTTTGATAATTGAGATAGCTGCTCCTGAGTCTACTAGGAGGTTTGTAACTGAGTTGCTTAGAG
>NC_090324.1:88267531-88319295 GCF_040869045.1 Eurosta solidaginis | reverse complement strand
AGAATTCAACAAAAAAAAATATATTGGCGTTACATACGTACCAGGGTTGACAAACAATGAAAAACTAAAAAGAATTGTAGAAAAGGAAAACAAAAGTTATGCTCACAAACCACATAGCACGCTAAACAAAATATTTACCAAAACTAAAGATAGAATTCAAAATGAAGATCAGAATAATGTGGTATATGAAATAAAGTGTAAAGGCAATGAAAACGATGAATGCAACGAAAGCTACGTTGGCACTAAAAAGAGAGCGTTGGGTATAAGGCTACATGAACATGAAATGGATGCAAAAAATTAAAAGGATACAACAGCACTCGCAAAACACCTGACAAGCAAAAATCACACAGCTGATTTCACCAATGCTAGAGTTAAAAGAAAAACGACGACTAACACTGGAAACCTTACGTATACAACAACAGCTGAGAAACGTCATAAACTTCAAAGAAGATATAAACAACACAAATAGTGCATATAATTCGGTGATAAAATAAAATTAATAAACTTGACAATCAAAAGGGAAAAGAACTGTGATATATTTTTAAATTAATGTTTAATGTACTGGTGTTAGAAATGTTATATGTATTAACGTTTTTGTGATGTTAGAAAATCATGTACAAAGTAAGGAGAAACTTACGGATTTAGCTATATATTTTTGCAAATACCATTACATGGTGAGTCAACACGCAACGAAAAAATATTATATTAAGAGAAAATTATTAAGTGTGTGTTTATAACTAATTGCTATTTTCATGCTTATTGTTAAAAAAAACAGAATACACTGAGGATGGCGCCTCGCGTCGAAACGCGTAGGTATGAAAAAACAATAAATTTTTTTTTTATTACCAAAAAACGGCCTAAGCAGCCCCTATGCAAAAAAATAAGTTAAAAGAAATTTGGCCCAATTATACCCGTCATAAAAATATACATCGGTGAGCAAGACACAACCAGTACCATACTCCACGTCAGACAAAGCAGACGTGTTAATAAAATTGCTACAATCCTGAAGATGATTGCCGTTGAGCAAAGAAGAATAAAAGGGTGTTTAAATTTTTCAATTATAAAACACGGGCCCAAAGCCAGCTATAAATACATATTTAAAGATAAAAGGTCGCCAAAAAATTCATAATTCATAATCAAAACTGAAGAACAAACAAATTAGTAACAATAAACATGAAGCAGTTTTATCAACACATAAGACTCAAATTCGCCAAAGAGACGTGCTATATTATAAAACAACCAACAGAAGTTTAAAAACACTTACGAAGCAAAAAGAGAGACTCAATTTCTTACTGCGATGTAAGGAGTATGGCATTGTGCTCCCACAACTACACGGCAAGACGGGAAAGCTCAAACATTGCTTTAAGTTAAATAAAAAAAAATAAATGTAAGGCGCGATAACCTCCGAAGAGATCTAAGGCCGAGCTTCTCTTCCAATATGCGTCGTGCTCCTCTTGATTTTCCCTACAAATTGGCCGGACCGGACCTACATGTTTTATGCCGACTCCGAACGGCATCTGCAAGGCAGATGAGTTTTCACTGAGAGCTTTTCATGGCAGAAATACACCCGGAGCGCTTGCCAAATACTGCCGAGGGGCGACCCCGCTTAGAAAAATTTTCTTCTAATTGAAAAACCTTATTTCTAAAATTTTGATGTTGCTTTGCTCGGGGTGCGAACCCATGGCATACGGTGTGATAGGCGGAGCACGCTACCATCACACCACGGTGGCCGCCGCTTTAAGTTAGACATTAGAAAAATTGGAAGAATATTTCCTTTCGAAATCGTCAATTTAAGAAAAGAAATTAAAGAAGCAAATATAAGCATCAAAATTATTACAAATACTATTAGACAGGCAGAGAAAATATTAGGTAATAGACTGGGAGAAACAGATTTTGAAAAAATATTGAAAAATCATGATAAATTTTCCAAAACAATTGCCGCTAATACTCAAAAGACACATGAGAACAAGCTGAAAACGCAAGCTTGGAAAAATATTAGTAAATGTGGCATCAGATACAATGAGGAGTGGTTCATAAATAAAACTAACATCGATGTACAACAAGAGTCACGCTTGTTACCGTCTTTTGGAAACAAGTTTGCACTGCCCGTATCAAGGAAGACTTTTTCCCCGATACATATCGTTGCCGATTTAGAACAAAGGATACAAGAAATTGACGATGAAAGAGAAAAAGATATGGTAAGGAGTAATATCGCTGCAAAAATCAACACATACCAAAACAAACTTAGAAACAGTGCAAAGGAAAAATTTATACTAAAAATATACGCCGACACCCAAAAATTCTTTAACCAACACAAACATGACATAATAGTAACAAACGCAGACAAAGGCAACAAAACTGTATTAATGTATAACAAAGACTATGAACAGAAAATGGGAAAGTTGTTAAATGACAAGCAAACGTACAAAACTATAACAAGTGATCCCACCCAAAAGTTACTGCGGAAAAATAATTTAATTATAAATGACCTGTTTAAACAGAGCGCACAGAGATTGTACGGACTTCCTAAGACACATAAACCAAACTTACCTCTTAGACTAATTTCCTCGTCCACGAACGTACCTTGTTTCAGTTTATCTTAATATATTGCAAATATTTTAAAAAATATAGTATTGGAAGATTATAACCTAAAAAACTCTTTCCAACTTAGAAATCAAATAGAGAACATTCAAATTCTAGACGACGAAATGCTAATCTCTTTTGACGTTATATCCTTACTCACCAACATTCCAATACACCTAGCCATACGCACCATCATACAAAAATGGGATAAATTAGAAGAGCATACAAATATTGAAAGAAAGCAATTCCATAAGTGTCTTGAATTTTGTCTTCAGGACAACAACTATTTTACATACAATAATACTTTTTACCATCAAATTTATGGTATGCCCATGGGTAACCCATTATCCCCAACGATAGCTGATATCGTACTTGACAAAATTTTGGACGACAGCTTAGCTGGATTGAAAGGCAAAAACATACATGTCAAATACATAAAAAAATATGTAGACGACATATTTGCAATAGTAAAGACGTGGAGGACATACTGAATACTCTAAACGCGCAGCATATCAAACTACAGTTTACGAAAGAGGAAGAGAGCAATGGCAAGATTGCCTTTCTAGACGTAGAGATACATCGGAGAAATAGAAAGATTGCATTGAATTGGCATGCAAAAACTATTGCATCGGGTAGAATAATAAACTGCCACTCAAACCATCTATGGATACAAAAAACAAATACTGCAATTAGCCTAATTCGGAAAATGAAGATTCTAAGCGACAATGAATTTACAGCAGAAAATAGTGAAAAAATAAGAAATATTCTTTTCAAAAATAGCTACCCGGCTGCACTCGTAAAACGGGTCATGGAAACGACAATAATAATATTAAAAGTTCGAATAACAACGAAAATACACAGCAAGAGAATTCAACAAGAAAAAAATATGTTGGCGTTACATACGTACCAGGGTTGACAAACAAACAATTACTAAAGAAAATTGTAGAAAAGGAAAACATAAGTTATGCTCACAAACCACATAGCACGCTAAACAAAATAATTACCAAAACTAAAGATAGAATTCAAAAAGAAGATCAGAATAATGTGGTATATGAAATAGAGTATAAAGGCAATGGGTATAAGACTACATGATAGAATGCAAAGAGAGTAGACGTGCGTGTGTTGGCTGGCAATAAATCACGACTTTTTGTGTGTCTAAACAAAGTATTCAAATAAGAAATCACAATTTTAAGCTTCATAAAACCGCGTTGAACATTTTAAAATTTTTTAAGAGGGGCCACCGATTGGTTATCGTGCAATATTTTATATTTTTCTGTAAATTTGATTACATATATTTATATATATATTTGTTTGAACAAATGTCGGGCACGCGAAGCGCTGAATTTATGAAATTGCTGGAAGAAAGACTCAATAAACACGAGGAAAATATAATCAAACGGCTAAACGACTCCATGAGTGGTTTGGAAGAAAGATTTATGCAGCGGTTGAGTGAAATAGCTGGTGAGTTGTCTAGTACAAAGAAAAGAATAGACGTGATTGAAAATAGAGTCACTGCTATTGAGAGCTTGAGATCAACAGCAGTCGATGGCATGCAATCTGAGCTTTTATCGCTCAAAGCGGAAGCAGAAAAGGCGCGAAAAACAATTGAGTAGTTTGAGAGTGCAGCGGTGTCAACAGATCTCATTATAAATGGCATACCAAAATGTAATGAAGAAAACTTGAGTGAGATGTTTGGTGATGTATGCCGGGCAATTGGTTTTGCCATGCCTAGTGTACGTGAGTGTTTTCGTATGCGACAAAACAAAAGCCAAGCGCGCTCAGCGCCAATACTGTTTAAACTCAATTGCCAATATGATAGGCGAGAGTTTCTTAAAGCAGTCGCTGCTTTTTGTAAACACAAAAAGAGATCAATGATGCCATCTGATATTGGTCAAGGCGGTGAGGGTAATTTCTACATACATGAAAGTTTGACAAAAGCAAATAGAGCTCTAATGCATTACGCAACTCAACTGAAACGTCAAAAACTCATTTCGTCGGCATTTAGCATTAGAGGGAGAATCTATGTGAGAGTACATCACGGAAAAGAGGCAGTTTTTATGGACAGCAAAGAGAGCGTTGATGCACTTGTCAGCCAGTCAAGTCACATTACATAAAAATTAAGACAAACAATGTTGACATATTTATTATATTCTCTTCATTTTTCCCTATTTTCCCTATATATTTCTTCTTTTGTTTTTATATTGTGTATTTTTCTCTATTACTCAATTACTGTCACTGTAAACTTCCAAATTAATTGCGCCGATTTTGGATCTCAGCACGTTTAACGCAGATATGAGTTCTACTGCTGACAAAAGATGTTTAAATTTTCTCTTGAAGTTTGTTAGTAGGAAGTATATCGGGTTGCAATTATGCTACTTTAATGCTAGAAGCTTTAATAATCAAAAAGTTGATTACATTAATTATATTTTGCAGGGCCTTGATATTGATGTAGTATGCATAACGGAAACATGGTTTAGTGAGTCCGTATGTGATAATACTTGTGTACTGCGTGACTATAAACTATTAAGAAATGATAGGCAAACGGGGGCGAAAGGTGGTGGAATCGGCATCTACTGCAAATCCGGGATTAATCGAAAAATTATATTTAAATCAAGTTGTGATGATCCGGTTGAGTATTTGGTGGTAGAAATTGGAGATGGTTGCAGGAAGTGTTTGATCGTATGTGTTTACAATCCTAGTAGAAGATTTGATCTTAGTGGCCTTTTCAATGAAGTTGCTGAGTTAGCTCCCAAATATGAGCATGTCTTGTTATGTAGGGATTTCAATATTGATCTTCTCAATAGTGATAGCAGTTCCATTGATTTAACAGATAGGCTGATTTCTGCTGGTTTGGAAGTAATAAATAAATTTCCCACCCGCTTTGGTCATAATTGTAAATCAAGTCTGCTTGACATTATATGTGTGTCTGATCGTTCAAACGTACTTCATTGTGATCAGTTTTCCATTCCAGGTGTATCAGATCACGATATGATGTTCTTAGCGTATGATTTACAGTTTAATACTGATGTACACAAACAATTGTATTACAGGGATTTTAAATCTGTTGATATTGATGCATTAAGATATGAGGCTGGCATCCTTGATTGGAACACAGCTTGGTTCTTTCCAGATATAAACCAAAAACTAGACTTTTTCACTTCAAGCTTAAATTATCTTTATGATAAATATATCCCTGTAAGAATGGCCAAAGTCTCCAATAAAAAACATCCATGGTTTACAAGAGTGGTATTACAATGTATAAAAACGAGAAACCAGCTATACATACGTTGGAAACGTACACCAACGCGCGAAAACTGGGAAGCATACCGCGTTGCCCGTAACAAAGCTAATATGACCACGAAAAACTCTAAAAGGCAGCACTACCGTACCAAGTTAGATGTAAATTTATCTGGCAAAATATTGTGGAACCATCTAAAGTCTGTTGGAATTGGGAGTAAAACTAGTATAGAATGCAATTTAGACGCCAACTCTATGAATGATTACTTCTTAAAATCAGACATTATCCAAAGCAGCAGAGATTTTAAACTGAATGAAAGCTTACTACTTGCAACAGAAAAAACATTTGACTTCTCAACCGTGACTGAGTATGATATTCTAAAAAGTATTTTTTCAATTAAATCGAATGCCATTGGAGGGGACAACGTAAGCTTAAAATTTATAAAGCTGATAATTCAATTCATACTTTCAACCCTAACACACATTTTGAATTTTTCCATCACTACCTCGACGTTTCCGGACTCCTGGAAAAGAGCTAAAGTTAATCCAATCTCTAAAAATCGTTCGGGTGCCATTCCATCAGATTTTCGGCCAATTAGCATAGTTCCTTCTTTGTCAAAGGTTTTGGAAAGGCTAATGGTTACGC
Organism: Eurosta solidaginis; assembly: GCF_040869045.1. NCBI lineage: Eukaryota > Metazoa > Arthropoda > Insecta > Diptera > Tephritidae > Eurosta > Eurosta solidaginis. The sequence continues at coordinate 88,312,829 of NC_090324.1, read as the reverse complement.
AAATAGTTGATTATCTATACAACAATAATCTTCTTGCCGAAAACCAGTCAGAATATAAAAAGGGTCACAGCTGTGCAACTGCTATGCTTAAAGTAATTGGTGATATTAGACCGTCCTTCGATAAAGGTGATTTAACTGTTTTAACTCAATTGGACTTCTCCAAGGCTTTTGACAAAGTTGACCATACAATAATTTTGAACAAGCTTGAAAAGTATTTTGGGTTTTCTGAAAGCGCGGTAAATCTGCTCAAAAACTACCTTAGTAATCATTGGCAAAAGGTTGTGACTAAAAATATGGCTTCTCAGCTAAGAAGATTGCATTCGGGGGTACCTCAGGGATCCATTTTGGGCCCGAATTTGTTCAGTATTTTTATTAATGATATGGTCTACTGCTGTAAAAATGTGTCCATACACCTGTAAGCGGATGATGCACAAGTATATCTATCCCGTCCAACAGGACCATGTGAAGATTTGATAGCTAGAATCAATGATGATTTGCAATCAATCTCTATTTGGGCCAAATGTAATAATTTGAGTCTTAACGCAAAAAAAAAACCAAAGCCATATGTATTTCACACAGGTCGAATTGTGAGGAATTCTTTCCTCCAATAATTTTAGAGGACTCGTCTATAAATTTCGAGTCAGTTGTAACTAGCCTTGGTTACAAAGTTTATTCATAACTTGGGTGCTCCGATTATATTAACCAAATCATATCTAGAATTTGTTTCATTCTAAGAAAGCTGTGGTACACAGCTAACTTCGTCCCGCAGGACACAAAATTACGTTTGGTGAAAACCTTTATAGTTCCACTCATTTCTTATAGCGAACTCATCTACGGGCACCTAGATAGCGCATCTGAGCAAAAACTTGCAATGGCCATAAACAGCTGTGCAAGGTATGTGTTTTGTAGGCGTAAGTATGACCACATCTCACAATTTAGTTACAAGATACTCCATTGCAATCTGACTTGCTACTTGAAGTACCGTAATCTTATATATATGCATAAACTCATTAATATGAGAAATCCAAAGTACCTTTTTGAAAAGTTGGCTTTTGCGCATTCGATTAGAACACGCAACCTCATCGTACCAAAACATCATTATAATACTTCATCACGAACGTTTTTTGTCAGTGTTGTCAAACTCTAGAACTCTTTACCAAACAAAATTAAATCGATAACAAATCCCAGGCGCTTTAAATTGGAAGTGTTTAAGTTTTTAAATATCTAAATATTTCTTCCTATTTTCTTTTACTTTTTCATTCTTATGACCTTAATTTCTGTTTTCATATTTTAAGGAATAAATCTTTCTATACATAAAATATTTGTTATAAATTGTTAATTATGATTTAAATTAATGCAATTTTTTATGATATGCATATACAGTAATTATTATTGTTATTAGATATTATTATTATTAATTAAATATGAAACTATTGTAAATTAATTAATGATGATGGGCTTAAAAGACATTAGTCTTACGCTCAACCAACGAGTCTTATAAATAAATTGAAATTGAACATGAAATGGATGCCAAAAATAAAAAGGATACAACAGCACTCGCAAAACACCTGACAAGCAAAAATCACACAGCTGATTTCACCAACGCTAAAATATTGGACATAGAGCGAAAAGAAAAACGACGACTAACACTGGAAACCTTACGTATACAACAACAGCTGAGAAACGTCATAAACTTCAAAGAAGATATAAACAACACAAATAGTGCATATACTGCGGTGATAAAATAAAATTAATAAACTTGACAATCAAAAGGGAAAAGAACTGTGATATATTTTTAAAATAATGTTTAATGTACTGGTGTTAGAAATGTTATATGTATTAACGTTTTTGTGATGTTAGAAAATCATGTACAAAGTAAGGAGGAATTTACGGATTTAGCTATATATTTTTACAAATAGCATTACATGGTGAGTCAACAAGCAATGAAAAAATATTATATTGAGAGAAAATTATTAAGTGTGTTTGCGTCGAAACGCGTAGGTATGAAAAAACAATAAATTTTTGTTTTATTACCAAAAAACGGCCGAAGCAGCTTTCTATGCAACAAAATAAGTTAAAAGAAATTTGGCCCAATTATACACTTAATAAAAATACACATCGGTGAGCAAAACAAAACCGAAGAAACGAAAAACAAATTAGTAACAATAAACATGAAGCAGTTTTATCAACACATTAGACTCAAATTCGACGAAGAGACGTGCTATATTATAAAACAACACAACAAAAGTTTAAAAACACTTTCGAAGCAAAAAGAGAGACTCAAGTTCTTACTGCGATGTAAGGAGTATGGCATTGGGCCCCTAACCCCTACAGGGCAAGACGAGAAAGCTCAAACATTGCTTTAAATTAGACACCACTCGGCGTGAATTAGAAAAATTGGAAGAATATTTCCTTTCGAAAATCTTCAATTTAGAAATTAAAGAAGCAAATATAAGCATCAAAATAGACTGGGAGAAACAGATTTTGAAAAAATATTGAAAAATCATGATAAATTTTCCAAAACAATTGCCGCTAATACTCAAAAGACACACGAGAACAATCTGAAAACGCAAGTTTGGAAAAATATTAGTAAATTTGGCATCAGATAGAATGAATTAAATAAATCTAATATCGCTGTACCACAAGAGTCACGCTTGTTACCGTCTCTTGGAAACAAGTTTACACTGCCCGTATCAAGGAAGAATTTTTCCCCGATACATATCGTTGCCTATTTAGAACAAGGGATACAAGAAATTGACGATGAAAGAGAAAAAGATATGGCAAGGAGCAATCTCGCAGCAAAAATCAACATATACCAAAACAAACTCAGAAACAGTACAAAGGAAAAATTTATACTAAAGATAAACGCTGACACCCAAAAATTAATTAACCAACACAAACATGACATAATAGTAACAAACGCAGACAAGGGCAACAAAACTGTATTAATGTATAAAAATGACTATGAACAGAAAATGGGGCAGTTGTTAAATGACAAGCAAACGTACAAAACTATAAGAAGTGATCCCACCCAAAAGTTACTGCGGAAAAATAATTTAATTATAAATGACCTGTTTAAACAGAAAAAAATCAGCTTAAAAGAGAAATACAAATTGACATCATCAGCCGCCAACGCACCGAGATTGTACGGACTTCCTAAGACACATAAACCAAACTTACCTCTTAGACCAATTTCCTCGTCCACGAACGTACCTTGTTTCAGTTTACCTAAATATATTCGAAATATTTAAAAAAATATAGTATCGGAAGATTACAACCTAAAAAACTTTTTCTAACTTAGAAATCAAATAGAGAGCATTCAAATCCTAGACGACGAAATGCTAATCTCTTTTGACGTTATATCCTTACTCACCAACATTCCAATACACCTAGCCGTACGCGCCATCATACAAAAATGGGATAAATTAGAAGAGCATACAAATATTGAAAGAAAGCAATTCCAGAAGATTCTTGAATTTTGTCTTCAGGACAACAACTATTTTACATACAATAATACATTTTATCATCAAATTTATGGTATGCCCATGGGTAACACATTATCCCCAACGATAGCTGATATCGTACTTGACAAAATTTTGGACGACAGCCTAGCTGAATTGAATGGCAAAACATACATGTCAAATACATAAACAAATATGTAGATGACATATTTGCAATAGCAAAGATAAAGGACGTGGAGGACATACTGAATACTCTAAACGCGCAGCATACCAAACTACAGTTTACGAAAGAAGAAGAGAGCAATGGCAAGATTGCCTTTCTAGACGTAGAGATTCATCGGAGAAATAGAAAGATTGCATTGAATTGTCATGCAAAAACTATTGCATCGGGTAGAATAATAAACTACCACTCAAACCATCCATGGAAACAAAAAAGAAATACTGCAATTAGCCTAATTCAGGAAATGAAGATTCTAAGCGACAATGAATTTACAACAGAAAATAATGAAAAAATAAGAAATATTCTTTTCAAAAATAGCTACCCTGCTGCACTCGTAAAGCGGCTCATGAAACGACAATAAATAATATTAAAATTTCGAATAATAACGAAAATACACATCAAGAGAATTCAACAACAAAAAAATATATTGGCGTTACATACGTACCAGGGTTGACAAACAATCAAACACTAAAAAGAGTTTTAGAAAAGGAAAACATAAGTTATGCTCACAAACCCCATAGCACACTAAACAAAATATTTACCAAAACTAAAGATAGAATTAAAAAATTCATGGAACTTGGGGGTGGGGAAGAAGGGATGGCCTGAAGGTTCAATGTGGCCATATAAATCGTTCCCGAGATGGTCGGGCCAGCACCTTAATGGTGCTGTGTTACCGGAGCGTATCGGATCTGTATCCGACAAAGGACCATCACATCGATAACACTCCCCAAAGCCTTCGGGGAGTAACCTAATCGCTACAACAACAACAACAACATAGAATTCAAAAAGAAGACCAGAATAATGTGGTATATGAAATAAAGCGTAAAGGCAATGAAAATGATGAATGCAAGAAGAGCTACGTTGGCACTACAAAAAGAGCGTTGGGTATAAGACTACATGAACATGAAATGGATGCCAAAAATAAAAAGGATAAAATAGCACTCCCAAAACACCTGACAAGCAACAATCACACAGCTGATTTCACCAACGCTAAAATATTGGATATAGAGCGAAAAGAAAAACGACTAACACTGGAAACCTTACGTATACAACAACAGCTGAGAAACGTCATAAACTTCAAAGAAGATATAAACAACACAAATAGTGCATATACTGCGGTGATAAAATAAAATTAATAAACTTGACAATTAAAAGGGAAAAGAACTGTGATATATTTTTAAAATAATGTTTAATGTACTGGCGTTAGAATTTTATATTTATTAATGTTTCTGTGATGTTATAATATCATGTACAAAGTAAGGAGAATCTCGCGGATTTAGCTATATATTTTTGCAAATACTATTACATGGTGAGTCAACACGCAATGAAAAAATATTATATTGAGAGAAAATTATTAAGTGTGTTTATAACTAATTGCTATTTTCATGTTTATTGTTAATAAAAACAGAATACCCCGAGGATGGCGCTGTCGCGTCGAAATGCGTAGGTATGAAAAAACAATAAATTTTTGTTTTATTACCAAAAAACGGCCGAAGCAGCTCTCTATGCAACAAAATATTTGAATTTGTTTTATGACTGTTAGCGTCTGCTTTAGTGGATTTAGATGAGGATACAGTAGATCTAGTTTTAAATGTAGAAGTAGTACCAGATGTCGATGTAGTTTTAGACGAATGTGCGAATTTAGAAGATGAGGTGTTTTTAGATGAAGATGTAGATGGAGATGCAGGTGAAGAAGTTTTCTTTGTAGTAGAACTAGTAGAGAGAATTTTTGATTTGTGCGTCTGAGTAATAGCAACAGATGATGTAAGAGTAGTAGTAGGTGCAGTTGACGAAGCATTAAATGTGAGATTACAGAGAGGGGAATTAGGGAACACCGTGCCAAGGGGGGTAGCGGGAAATTCCAAAATATTTCTTTGCATTCAGTTGTTGTTGTTGGGTGATATGGGGAGGAATAGCGCACTATTTCTGACACTCAGACAACTATATGTATCAGCATCATTTAAGTTGTTGTTGGATGGCTTTAAAGAGTCCATTATATGATTTTTTAAGTCATCGAATTTTTTTGTCACAGTACTTGCAATTAGGTCAAAACCTTGTTATTGAGCCACGAGAATAGCGTTCAAAGTATTAGCTAACTTGTCCGGCATATTAACACAATTTTCACACAAGTACAGCAAATGCGGGTTAGACTTGATTAGGTTTACTTCATAGTCAGAGATGCCCGCACTACAGGCTCTGTGGAAAATCCTCTTACAGAACCCATTACACGGCACTAGACTATTGTTATCAGATCTGGAAAATTGTCTCAAAAAAACACGTCCGTACGAGAAACAAACGCAAAAGATAACTTAATTTTTGGCGTTTTCGGGGAACACACTTCTAATCATTCGCATTATTTCCTCCACCTTGGTTGTGGGGTTTATTATGTCTTCTATAGTGGGTTCCCTAGTCATTCCTATTATTTTCCACTGTTTATTTAGTCCTTCTAATTCCTTTTGTAGGTCTCCAGTGTGGAGGGTATTCTCGTCCCACCAATGGGGGAAGTCTGAGGAGTCCCTTTGCATTTTAATTTATTACTAACAAAGTATTTAAGAAGCTTTATAAAAACGTCCTAAGCATTCCAATTTACTGAAAAAAAATTTATTTTCATTTATAGAATATATATATATAGAATTTTCTCTATATTTATTTTTTTTTTCTTAAGTCTCTAATTTTTCTTTTTGTTTCTTCTATGCCACTTTTTGCTTCAAAAGAAATTCCATTTTTAGGCTGGATTTATGCCATTTTTCAAGGAAATATTTAGAGATTTTTTTTTTTTTGACAAATTACTTGAAAATTTTTCTCACATTTAAGGAGTTGTATGAGGCATGACATTTTGAATTTTTAATAAAAATTTTTTTTTTTTTAACGTACAAATCCTATTGATGATAAAAAAAAATTTTGCTAATGGTTTAGCGTCCGTAACGGCCGCTATGTTATACTGCTTTCCGCCAATCATGTCCAAATTTCAGTGCAATCATGTCCAAGTTTCAATGCCAAATTGTATGCCACTTCTTCTTATGCTCGCTGGTCATAAATGCCAATATTTAGTGTTCTGTTTTTACCATGAACTATTACCAAATCCTTTCCGTTGTATGCATAATATTTATCTTTTTATTAATTCGTCCTCTGGTGAAAAAATCCGAACGAAAAGGCAAGTGGTGCCTTGTTAAAATTCCAATCTCTGTTTGTGTTGTCCTTTATCCGGTTTATAATATTAAACTTAAAAAAAAAAAATACAAGTAAGGACGGGACTGTCTTTGGCTGTGCCGAAGACTTCATACCTTTCATGAATGGGGCTGAACAATAATCTTATCCCGTTCGTAATCTCCAAATAATCGGATGTATAAGATAAGAAATATATGGATGTACATACCTAAACGATTTTTAAGATAAATATAAAATAAAAAATGGCAAAAACCACCTTATCTGAACGGTCGGTTGTATGGGATATATATTATATATAGCTCCGCTTATAGTGATTTTTTCAGGATATCTTCTATGATATATTAGAATATATATCCCCGAGTATTACGTTTATATTTTTTAGATTGCGGCAGGAATGACCAAAATCGTCTTATCTGAACGATCGGTTGTATGGGAGATATATGTTATAGTGGTCCGATCCTACCGGATCCGACAAATGTCTAATATAATACAAAAATACATCCTTGTGCCAAATTTTAATGGGATATCTCAAAATTTGAGGGACTAGTTTGCTTTTAAACAGACGGACGGACTGACGGACGGACGGACATGGCTATATCAATTCGGTTATAGCCAATTCGGTATACTTAGTGGTGAGTCTATCTTCTATATTTCTCAACGTTGCAAACATCGGACCAAACTTAATATACCATTTCATGTTCATGAGAGGTATTAGAATGGTCAGGCTCTCTGGGCAGTCAGATCTTTTTAGCAGTTGTGCCAATTTTGATCTGTACTGGCAGGATCGCCATGACCTACTTTTATTTAACTCCTGGCAGGATCGCCATGAACTATTACCATATTAATTGAAATTAAACGCCAAGGTTGAGCGTCAGAATATGATTGTCTTTATTACTGAAATACTTTCTCTTTTATAGTAAACGGTCTTACAATACTATTACAAATATTATATACATACTTACATACTAGTAATAACTACATTATATTTCATATGTGCCAAGTCAGCAAATATTTCTTATGACGCCACATTGACAAACAGACACTGGCGATGGTGCATTCTTCCCCAGCGGGTTAGGGGGTCAGAATATACCCACGGTAGGTGTGCCTGTCGTAAGAGGCGAATAAAATACCAGATTCAAGGGGTTGTGTAGCGCAACCCTTGAGGTTGCCAGCGCAATATATAGCTTCTTCAAACCCCATTGTCAACCTCACCTATCCGCAGCGAATCCTGTTTCACTAACAGACGAGGCTCTGGCGACTCCAAACTCCTCATGGAAGTTGGTGGTGGGGAGGGTTGGCCTGAAGGTTTAACGTGGTCATATAAGTCGTTCCCGAGATGGTGGGGTTAGCACCTTAATGGTGCTGTGTTACCGGAGCGTAACGTGTATCCGGCAAAGGACCATCACATCGATAACGCTCCCCAAAGCCTTCGGGGAGCAACCTTATCGCTACAACAACAACAACAACATGGGGCATTCTGACCGGCACGTGTGCTTGTCAGTGTGACTCATTGAGCAAGGGTTTACAAACAGATGCAAATGGATACGCTTGTTGTTGTCGGCATTCATATGACGTTGAACTCCCGCTGTATTGGGTCGAACATAATTTATGTGGGTCAACATTGTAATATGAGCGCAATATGACTGTGTGTGTTCGGTATTTAAATATGCATAAGAATGCATTCGCATAGGAGGTCATGATGCACATGCTGAAATAAAAAGGGGTAATGCATAATGCTACAGTTGCAAATTTACTTGAAATTTTAGTGTTGTGGCCAAATTTAAATCAGCCACTTTTCGGGAAATATTTGAAATTTAGTGGTTATAATAATATGTAAATTGCATTTAGCTTATAAAACCGTGAATTTTGTTTATAAATCATTTAGAAATAAGCGTCAAGTTATTGAAATGCCTCTTTGCTTATACAAAAAGAAAAAAGCTAAAAGCAAGCTTTTTATAAATATTTTTTTAATGCTTTTTAAACGATAAATTCCATTACATTTTTTCACGTATAATATATGTACACACATATATACATTACTTCATATAGCGATATTCTAAATATTTATAAACATTTACCCTCAACGCCTACGAAATGATGTTGAAAAAAATTAATATTGAATTTACCGTTATCAGAACAAATTTTATTTAAGTCAAAAAAAATAAATACGTGAAAAATAAATTTGCCCTGAAGACGATTACCGAAGATAATTGAAATATATTGGCATTAACAAAAACCTTAGTGTTTTATTGTTTTTTGCGGAACCAACAAAAATTTTGACCTCGAGCCAGCAATACTGAGAGATATTAGTAAACAAAGGTCGCAAAGGCATTAAGATAATAATTTAAAGTAAACTAAATTTTGAATTTCCAATTTTGCGTTTTTGCCATAAGGTTGATCATAGCAGTAAGCAACTATATATTTTAATGTGCCTACCAATAAATTTCAAATGCCCTAACGATACACTTATTCTGCTATTTATTTGCGTTGCAAATTTACTTGAAATTTTAGTGTTTTGGCCAAATTTAAATCAGTAACTTTTCGGGAAATATTTCCAATTTAGTGGTTATAATAATATGTAAATTGCCTTAAGCTTATAAAACCGCGAATTTTGTTTATAAATCATTTAGAAATAAGCGTCAAGTTATTGAAATGCCTCCTTGCTTATAAATAAAAATAAATGTAAGGCGCGATAACCTCCGAAGAGATCTAAGGCCGAGCTTCTCTTCCAATTTGCGTCGTGCTCCTCTTGATTTTCCCTACAAATTGGCCGGACGGGACCTACATGTTTTATGCCGACTCCGAACGGCATCTGCAAGGCAGATGAGTTTTAACTGAGATCTTTTCATGGCAGAAATACACCCGGAGCGCTTGCCAAACACTGCCGAGGGGCGACCCCGCTTAGAAAAATTTTCTTCTAATTGAAAAACCTTATTTCTAAAATTTTGATGTTGCTTTGCCCGGGGTGCGAACCCAGGGCATACGGTGTGGCAGGCGGAGCACGTTACCATCACACCACGGTGGCCTCCTTGCTTATACAAAAAGGAAAAAAGCTAAAAGAAAGCTTTTTATAAATATTTTTTTAATGCTTTTTAAACGACAAATTTCATTACATTATTTCACGTATGATATATGTACACACATATATACATTTCTTCATAAAGCGATATTCTAATTATTAATAAACATTTAACCTTAACGCCTACGAAATGGTGTTGAAAAAAATTAATATTGAATTTATCGTTATCACAGCAAATTTTATTTAAGTCAAAAAAAAAAAAAACATATATATATAAATACATTATTTTTTCTGATATGCCTTAAAATGAGATTTTTGCGTCTATATATAAAACACGTAAATTTGATACGAAAACATCAAAACATTTTCATTCATTTCAATTTTTTTAAATAAAGCGGTTCGTTTACTACAGAAACTATAGAAGCAGTTTGGAAATTTTATTAAAAGCGGTGAGTCCGTGATATAATTGGAGATTTTTTGGTAGAAAGCGGTGCATCCGTGAAACGACATATATAATTTTTGGTATAAAGCGCTGCGTCCGCGATACAAAATACGTTTTTATACTTTCCGTATATTTTAAATCAATAAAATGTATCAGACTTAGAATTCAATAAAATTTATACCAAATGCGACAAATAATAACCGGATTTACAGATATCGCTCGAATTTATAAAATATTTACCTGATTTACAGAAAAATTTCCTTGAAAATAATAATTTTCAATAAAGCTACCCTGCCTTTAAACACAGGTCCGATTCTGCGGGCAATTCCAACGATAATTCAGTAAAAGGTAATGATATATTTTCTTATGATTTTTCAAAAAGGCACCGCAAGTAAAAGGAACTATACAATACTATAATAAATAATGAGATCTCTAGTTTAGAAATTTATGCGCATTTAAAACATAAAAAAAATATATATAATTTACTTAATCTCGTGACTGTTAATGAAATAATGAACTTAGATGAGTTACTTTCGAGGCTTGAAAAAACAGCCGACAATCACAATATTAAGCAGTTAGAATGGCAAAAAAAAAATTATATATTTTTCAACAATTTTCAATTACGAATTTTAAAATCTGCGGCAATGAAATTTTAAAATCGTTACAAATAATACTGACGGACCCTGTAGAAACTGTAACAGACAATGAACAGAAAGAAAAACTTACAACAATTTATCACGAAGTCCCACTGTTAGGCGGTTATTGTGTAATGAAATTAATCTAATTAAAAAGACTGTACATAAAAGTCGTATTCAAAAAATTTATTAAATAAATAGTTTCTCGAACTTTTCATTAAAAATTTTAGCAAATAATCTCTAAATATAAATATATTTTAAGAACCCACCAATGAAAAAAAAAAAATTATTTGTAATGCTTAATCAATTAAACTTGCTTACATTAAGCGTAGACATATAATATAAGTTAACACGCGCCAGTTGCCCTTATTGCAACATTCCCACGTATGACCAATACACGTGCGCTGAGTGAGCAAATTATATTTCTCACAACATACGGCCGCGCATGGCAACCTAACACCTTAATTCAACGCCATAGTTAGTGACGGCAACTAACACTCTCAAATTATTGTTCTCACAACATACGGCCACGCATGGCAACCTAACACCTTAATTCAAGGCCATGGTTAGTGACGGCAACTAACACTTATGCTACGGAATTACTCCAGACGCACAGTCAGAAAAATTCTATTGCACTTGATTGTGAAATACACACATACGGCACCTGTGGGAAGAAACCGACTTCAACAATCTCACACAGCGGGCTGTCAACAAGTTACGCAAGAGGCGCGTCGCGGCTTGTTGATTGGCTATATAGGGGAGCAGTTGCGGCAGACCCGGCAGTCGAGTTCGGGACGGATTAGCGTTAACAATAAATTAGCTTTAGTTATAATTATGAATAAAAGTACATTAAAATATACTTGGAGACTATTATTTGAACTTGTGTTATTTAGTGTTATTGGTTGGGTGAGTTGGCCCAACAAATTAATTTTTTTTATAACCAAGGACTATAGTCCTTTAATTGGCGCCCGAGCAATGACCCGGGAAGTGAAAGGAACTGTGCAAAAAAAATTCAAAAAAGAATTTGTTTGAAAAAAAGAAACTGTGAAAAAAGTGGTAAAAAGAAAAAACTGTGTGTTTGAAATAAAGAAGGAACTTTGGAAAAAGAAAGAACTGTCTAAAGAATTTGTTTGAAAGAAGAAAATCGTGGAAAAAACTGAAGAAAAATGTCTGGCAAGATCATCAGCATTACCTACTGCCGGCACTACCTACTAGTAGAAATTCCTAAAGTGCCTGGATGCACTGCAACGTAATCGTGGTTACTAGTGAAAATTCCTGAGAGCGCCTGGACGAACTGCAGTGTAATTCTGATAAAATACGGATGATTTATCTTATCACGTGAGTATAGAAAACACGAAGGTAAAGTAAAATAAAAATATTCCCACAAAAAATGGAAGATATAAGAGCCACAGTGACAAATTTGACTGGGGCCGTCAACGCCCTTCTTGAAAAAATAAATTTGCTAGAAAGACGGGTGGCTCGCGTCGATTCAGCTAGCTCTTCATCTACAGCGGCCACTACTCCAGTGGTTGAAGAAGTGGTGGCTCGGCCACCCACCTCTGAGGCTGAGATCAAAGATATATGTAGGCTCCCTGATTGTGTTAAGGAGCTAAAAGTGTTTGACGGTAACCCTGTCCAGTACATTTCATGAATTCACTCTGTGGAAGTGATCCTCTCAGACTTTGCGGTAATGAAGGGAAAGCCCCTTTACCGAGCGATTCTCCAACATATTAGGCATAAGGTGCGGGGTGCAGCTGACTTATTTCCTACAATATATTCGATAGAAATTGGAGAAAATTTAAGGAATGCCTCTCCCTGCACTATGGAGATAAGAGGGATGTTGGTACACTCGAACACCAACTGCACAAGCTACAGCAAAAAGGAATGAGAATTGATGAATTCTACGCCAGGTTGAATCATCAATTCTCCCTTATTATTAATAAAATAAAAGCCGAATCCTACACGGAAGACGCCGTTAAAGTTCTGGTAGAAACCTACCGAAATCGTGCCCTGGACGTTTTTATACGTGGGCTTAACAGCGAAATGTCGCGAATGCTCCTTATACGACGTCCTAAAACGTTGCTAGAGGCATATTCAGCCTGTTTGGAAATCCAAAATGTGGATTTCCGCAATTTTTCCGTTCATACGAACAATTCCAATATCCGTGTGGCTGTCCCTGTTAACAATTTGCCAGGTACCTTCTCATTTAGGAATAGGAGCAAGCCTCCCCAGTTACCTCCTAAACCTATTTGGCGCAACCAGGAAAAGCACCCATATGTAGGGAGTGATCGCCCTTCAGGTCGATTTGGAAATGCCAGCACCCCACTACATTCGCCTGTAGAGAAAATGGACGTAGACCTCTTGGTGCAGACACGCAACGTTAATTACATGAATCGCCCAAATCCGTTTAAAAGAAGCGCAAGTTCAAAAATCTACCACGGAAGCAGTAAAGGGTGTTCCATACTACACCCGAGGAGAGCGAAGAGAGAGATGTGGACCTGAAGGAATCGTCAAGTGAAGACAACTCGGAGGATTTTCTGTCTTCCGGTCATCTAGCGTACCATGCCTAGAATATACCTTGCCTGATGGTCGTGTGCTGGATTTCCTTGTGGATACCGGCGCAAATAAGAATTTCATAAAAAATGCTATTGCAACGAATACAACTCCTGTAAAAAAATTATTCAATGTAGCTTCCGTGGGGGGTAGCGTGCCAATAAAATATAAGGTAAAACTAAAGTTATTTGAAAGTTTGGGTAACTCCACCGAATTTGATTTCTTCGTTTTACCGACTCTTAGTGAATTCTGCGGAATCATTGGGGACGATACCCTGAGGAAATTAGGCGCGATAATAGATAGGAAGAATAACCTCCTTAGTATAGACAATTACAAAATCCCCTTGAAAGGCAGAAGATCTCTCGATGTAAACTTTACATTATGAAAGGACCTACCTCTTGATATTCATGGAAAGGTCAACTCACTATTGGAAAAATACTCTGGTCTTTTCGAACCACTTAGTGGTTATGAGCTTGCAAACACGAATGTCCGTGCAGAAGTAAAAACATCAACTGACGAACCGGTGTATAGTAAATTCTACCCATACCCAGCATGTATGAGAGATGAAGTCGAAAAACAGATAAATGAGCTCCTAGACGAAGGTGTTATCCGGCCGTCAAAAGCCCATACAATTCTTCAATTTGGGTAGTCCCTAAAAAGCCTAAGGCGAATGGGGACAAACAGTATTGTATGTTTATAGACTATAAACGGTTGAACGCGGTAATTATCGCCGATACTTACCTAATTCCCGATATAAACGCGACTCTTTGTAGCCTTGGCCAAGCCAACTTCAATACGACAATTGATTTGATTTCCGGATTTCACCAAATTCCCATGAAGGATTGGGACATCCCAAAGACAGCCTTCTCCACAATGAATGGCAAACACGAATTTCTTCGGTTGCCATTCGCGTTGAGAAATGCGCCTGCCATTTTAGAAAGGATGATAGACGATGTTCTCAAGAAGTACATCGGAAAATTTTTTTACGTCTATATCGACGATATCATCGTCTTTGGCAAGGATGCAGAGGAACAACTTGTTAATGTTGAGAAGGTTTTGCAACGCTTTGGGAGGCAACTCTTAAGGTTAATTTGGAAAAGACATGCTTCTTTGAAAAAGAAGTCGAATTTCTAGGCTATGTTATTACTCCCGATGGAGTACGCGCCTCATACTATAGGAAATTCATTAACGATTAGGCGAAGGTCGCAAAGCCACTCACCAACTTCACTCGGGGGGAAAATGCACAGGTAAAAGCGAACGCGTCCAAAAACGTAGCGATTGTGTTTAACAAGGATGTCTTAGAAGCCTTATGCGAGTTGAAACAACTATTGATGCCAGCGGACATATTAGCATTTCCAGATATTTCAAAACCATTTAATTTGACAACGGACGCATCAACCTACGCCATTGGCGCGGTACTATCACAAGGCTCAATGGGCGACGATAAACCGATAGCTTACATATCGCGATCTCTAAACAAAGCCGAAGACAACTACGCTACGAATGAAAAATATATTCTAGATATTGTTCGGTCACTAGATAATTTGCGCTCCTACATTTACGGCGCAAAGAAATTTAGGGTTTACACTGATCACCAACCTCTGATATTCTCCTTGAGTAATAGCAATTACAATGCAAAGCTCAAGCGATGGAAAGCTCGTATAGAGGAATTTAGTCGCTGATGCACTCTTCAGTCTCAAGACGGAAGTGAACGCACTCACTGACTCCATAGCTGTACAACCATCGGGTACTATAGCTGACGCGGTGTCTGAAACTGACACTGCTTCAGAGGGTACCATGCACTCCGCAGAGCAGGATAGCTCTGACCTCATACCTCACGTAGAGGCACCCACAAATGTTTTTAGAAATCAAATAATTTTTAGGCGGGGGGGGGGGGGGGCGAGTTGCGAGTGTACAGAAGAGCCTCATAGGGGGTACAAGAGGTACTTTATCACAATGCCTGTATTAAGCGTCGAAGCTTTGTCAACAATCCTCAAAAATTACCTCAACCCAAATGTTATAAATGGCATTAAAATTCCTGAAGATGACCTCCACAATTTGCAGGCTGTACACGTTAACAATTTCAGCAGATATAAAATTAGGATCACGCAGCGCGTGATAGAAGATGTGACAATAGCTGATAGTGTATTCGACATTATCGAGAAGGAGCACAAGCGTGCGCATCGAAATGCTCGTGAGAATAGGGAATAGGTACTGGAAAAATTTTATTTTCCCGCAATGTCCAAACAGATTAGGGAATACATAAGCCAATGCGAAACATGTAAATTGAACAAATACGATAGGCACCCTTCTAAACCATATGAGCAGCCAACTCCCATTCCTAGTTCTCCGTGCGAAATTTTGAACATCGATATTTTCGAAATTGAACGACAAAAATATTTGAGTTGTTTCGACAAATTTACCAGATTTGCTAAGCTCTTTCCAATCAATAATAAGTCATCTCCTCATTTGCGAATGAACCTAGCGATCGCGCTGCATTATTTCAGAGTGCCGCGAGCCTTGGACATGGACAACGAACACGGATTTTTGTCACCACTTGTATTAAATTATATCAGGCCCTTAGGGATAGAAATATACCAAACGCCAACGCAGCGAAGTGAGGCCAATAGTCAGGTAGAGAGGATACACTCTACCTTGATCGAAATATACCGCTGCCTTTCCGTTGAATTTCGTAGATTAACACCTGAAGAACGCATCGCAATAACTGTGGATATGTATAATAACACGATACATTCCGTAATAAAGCGCAAGCCAGCTGATGTTTTTCTGAATAGGACAGCTAGGATAAATTACCAGGATTTAGCAAACTTCAGGGAGCGCACTAACGAGGACATAAAGGCTCTTCTTCTACACGAACAGGAAAGTAGAAACTTAAGAAATAATAAGACTCGTTCGGCTCGTGCCTTAGTAGGTGGTGGCGCCATCGAACATGACAAATGGCAATGCGACCTCCAAAACCGAGACACACGACCCCCCATAGCTGGTTCGAGAAATGTTGGCTCCTCTGGTCGAAATTCAAGCACTCAAAAGCTCGGCAAAGCCGAAAAATTAATAATGATATCAAAGAACATTGGTCAAGAGGTAGAAAACTAATGCATAGTTCCCTAAGCCCGGTGGTCTGGGTACAAATTAACTTTTGTATTCGATCTGTCGTATTGGTTCAATTTCAATCAATATCAATCGAAGTGGTTCAATTCCTCATGGGACTATTGGCTTTAATTGACATGAGAAGTCACTCGTTCGACGGGCAGGAAAATTTTCACTTACGAAAACTTATGTTGTTCATTTTCAAAGGGTCATGTCATCTGAGTGTATGCCTGCATTCCAACAAAAAAAAAAAAAAAAAGAAAAACAAAGAAAAAAGGTAAAAAACCTGCAACAGAAAACGAGAGGAAAGTCAATTCTCACCAAAGTATAAGCCCTCGAGGTTTTTGAAAACAAAAGAACAAGAGCTGAAGAATTATTTGAGAGAGAAACAAAATCTCTCAAAGAAAAGGCGCTAAAAGCCACAAAAGAAAAAAAAAGAAAAAAAGTGGAAGCATTCCTCAAAAATACTAATACTAAAAAAAAAACTTAAGCTAACTAACTAACTCACAAAAAAAATAACAAAAAAAATATAAATCTAACAAAAACTAACAACTAACTTACTAAATTAATTACTGAAAACTAACTGTCAGAAAATTTCCACTTTTAACATCACTCCTGGGTCCTCGTAAAATCTTGTCAAACCCTTTCCGACCCGAACTCGACTCATTAGGTATAGCAGTAGGATTTAAGAATTACTCTACTTAATACTTGAAATGATAATTACAATTTTGAAATCCAAAATCTTCCTAAATTTCAAAATATAACCAACATTATTAAATGAAATTTGAAATTTACTTAGACTAGTACTTAAAATTTGACATGTAAATTTTTTAATAGCAATAGTTGACTATGTATTTGACTAGTTATTATAATTATGTGTACTCCGACTTCTAGAATTTGCCTCTGTGCATCCGCATAAGCATATGTGGTATTCGATCTCGACTCGCCCGTGGTTTCCGTACGTGATAGGTACGGCTGATAATCAATGGCTACTTCAAATTAATTCATGTAATAAACCTAGCTCGTCATGAGGAAATAGCAAACCGCCTGGAAATTGAAGTCAAGAAACTGGATGAAACGAACGACCTCACAGATGTCATTTTTTCCACTTGAGTAAAATCAAAACGCAGCTCGAGGAGTTAAAAGCCCAAAGAAATGGATAGTCGGTTCCCCCAAGCTTTCAACTGAGATGAGCTCCTACGAGCCCAAGACTCGCTAGTATATAACAATAACCAACAATACAAGGTAGACTCTGAAATATTTAAAAAAACTCATGAGTTATTGCAGGTTGTCAACGGCGACGTAACCAACACAAATGACATCATTGGCCAGAATCATCTCATAAAGCTTTCACAAGAAATCCTTCAGAAAGTCATGATCCTGCAGGATGACATGAACGAACTGGTGCAGGCCTGCCAGATGGCTAAGGCAGGTATTGTCAACAGCAACCTAGTAGACAAAAGAAGAGATCAATGAACTTATAAGCGAAGTAGATTTCCTTCAACAATGTGATCGAAGCAATAGAATTCAGCGAACCTTAAATCTACACCAACGGCACGATGCTACTCTACGTTGTGTCCAATGCAAATATGGCCCAAACGAGATTTAACCATGTGATCACCAGAGCAATTGTAAAGGACTGACATCGCATAGACCTGAAGTACAGCACAGTCTTAATCAACAAAGAGGAAACGTATGGTATCAAGGATAGCTGCACCCACCTTACAAGCACAACGGTATGAAAACAAAAAGCGCTGAACCTACTTCGAGAGGACGACTGTTTGCCAAGTCTGCTCAAAGGTGGTAAAACTAGTTGTCGGTACATGAATTGCAATGACTCAACGATCGAGGTGATCAAGGAAGACACGATTCTCTTAGACAGTTTCAATAACACCGTGTGGTCAGGTGATGCTCCCAATCACTTGAGCGGCTCTTACATCCTTCAACTTGAAAACGAAACGATTCGCATTCGAGACAGAACCTACGGGAGTATGAGTAGTTCAGGAGTTCAAATACGCCCCTCTGTGCTATCTAATATTGCGAATAAAAGCCTTGAAATTAACCTTAATCTTGTACACGAGATGACAATCGGCAATGTTAAGCTCTTGAGGTACCTGAGGGACAAAACAAATTGGTTCACGGCGTCGGAAACTTTGGGGCTACTTCTGCTCCTACTCATGATTTGGATAATTTGGAGGAAATTAACAACGGGACCAAAATTGCCAGAAATGCGGCTGTCCATTAGAAGACAACACAAAGAGGGCACTTGGCCAAATCCTAATATGCGGGACGCAGATCTTTAAAGGGGGAAGAGTTAACACGCGCCAGTTGCCCTTATTGCAACATTCCCACGTATGGCCAGTACACGTGCGCTGAGTCAGCAAATTATATTTCTCACAACATACGGCCGCGCATGGCAACCTAACACCTTAGTTCAACGCCATGGTTAGTGACGGCAACTAACACTTATGCTACGGAATTACTCCAGACGCACACTCAGCAAAATTCTAATGCACATGATTGTGAAATACACACATACGGCACCTGTGGGAAGAAACCGTCTTCAACATTCTCACAAAGCGGGCTGTCAACAAGTTACGCTAGAGGCGCGTCGCGGCTTGTTGATTGCCTATATAGGGGAGCAGTTGCGGCAGACCCGGCAGACCAGTTCGGGACGGATTAGCGCTAAAAATAAATTAGCTTTAGTTATAATTGTGAATAAAAGTACATTAAAATATACTTGAAGACAATTATTTGAACTTGTGTTGTTTAGTGTTGTTGGTTGGGCGAGTTGGCCCAACAAATAATTTTTTTTATAATCAAGGACTATATTCCTTTAACTTATATAACATAATATATATACAATAAGCATACTAAAAAAATTTAAAACGGCTCACTTCAAACAAACGAATTTATCAAAATCTAAAAATTAACTTTTTTACATATTTCTGTTTTTGCGAATTTCAATTTTAACTCTCGTTGATACAGCCTAAAGAAGAATGTGGCAAGACTGATCACCTTGCCAATTCCTTATTTTCTAAAGGGGGATGATGTAGTGTCAGATCGGGCTACTGCATTAAATTGGAGTAAAGCTGGCAACTCCCCCTCAAATACAGAAAAAGATGCAACCCTTATATTAACACTTGGCATTACTGAAAACGTTGGACTCCATCACGCCATTGTACCGGTATGCGCAAAGTGCTTACCGACAAGGTTGCTGATGAATTTTGCATTTAGAATAGTTTTCAGTTTAAATTGAGCCGGCCGCCGCGCTACTCGCGCAAATTAAAATCGGGAAAAATACTATAATTAAAAGTGTAGTGTAATAAGAAAGTTTTTAAATAAAGTTTATAAACAGAGCTAAAGCTTATAAATAACAAGTAAGGAACGCTAAGTTCGGGTGTAACCGAACATTACATACTCAGCTGAGAACTATGGAGACAAAATAAGGGAAATCACCATGTAGGGAACCTAGGGTAACCTGATGTTTTGTATGACATGTGTATCAAATGGAAGATATTAAAGAGTATTTTAAGAGGGAGTGGGCCATAGTTCTATAGGTGGACGCCATTTAGGGATATCGCCATAAAGGTGGACCAGGGCTGACTCTAGAATTTGTTTACATATTCTGTATCCAATAAAAGATGTTAATGAGAATTTTAGGAGGCGTAGGCTTAGTTCTATAGGTGGACGCCTCTTCGAGATATCGCCATAAAGGTGGACCAGGGGTGACTCTAGAATTTGTTTGTACGATATGGGTATCATATGAAAGGTGTTAATGGGTATTTTAAAAGGGAGTGGCCTTAGTTCTATAGGTGGACGCCTTTTCGAGATATCGCCATAAAGGTGGACCAGAGGTGACTCTAGAATGCGTTTGTACAATATTGGTAACAAAGAAAGGTGTTAATGAGTATTTTAAAAGGGAGTGGGCCTTAGTTGTATGGGTGGGCGCCTTTTCGAGATATCGACCATAAAGGCGGACCAGGGTGGTGATTCTAGAATTTGTTTGTACGATATGGGTATCAAATGAAAGGTGCTAATAGTATTTTAAAAGGGAGTGGGCCTTAGTTCTGTAGGTGGACGCCTTTTCGAGATATCGCCATAAGGTGGACCAGAGGTGAATCTAGAATTTGTTTGTACGATATGGGTATCAAATGAAAGGTGTTAATGAGTATTTTAAAAGGGAGTGGGCCTTAGTTCTATAGGTGGACGCCTTTTCGAGATATCGTTATAAAGGTGGACCAGGGTTGGCTCTAGAATGCGTTTGTACAATATGGGTATCAACGAAAGGTGATAATGAGTATTTTAAAAGGGAGTAGGCCTTAGCTCTATAGGTGGACGCCTTTTCGAGATATCGCCATAAACGTGGACCAGGGTGACTCTATAATGTGTTTGTACGATACGGGTATCACATTAAAGTTATTAATGAGGGGTTTAAAAGGAGTGGTGGTAGTTGTATATGTGAAGGCGTTTCCGACATATCGATCAAAATGTTGACCAGAGTGACCCAGAACATCATTTGTCGGATACCGGTAATTTATTTATATATGTAATACCACGAACAGTATTCCTGCCATAATTCCAAGGGATTTTGATTTCGCCCTGCAGAGCTTTTTCACTTTCTTCTACTTAATATGGTAGGTGTCACACCCATTTTACATTTCTAAAGTTATATTTTGCGTCAATAAACCGATCGAATTACCATGTTTCATCCCTTTTTTCTTATTTGGTATAGAATTATGGCATTTTTTTAATTTGTCGCAATTTTCGAAGTCGAAAAATTGGGCGTGGTCATAGTCGTATTTCGGCCATTTTCTACACAAATACAAAGTGAGTTCAGATAAGTACGTGAACTGAGTTTAATAAAGATATATCGATTTTTGCTCAAGTTATCGTGGAATCCGAAAGCTCTTCTACTTGTTTTGAAAATTCTGAAAAATTGTTGTTATTTACTCTCAAAGTTGCGATTTACCAGCGACAACTTTCGAGTTGTCTCGTTTTATTTTACCGCGTAACGCTTCTATAATTTGGATGACTGAATTTATTTCCGCTGGTAAGGATTCACGAGCTTTGTCTTCGAGTTTGGATTTTAAAAATGCAATGAAAGTAGGAGTTAAAGTTTCGTTAGAGAATACTTCCATTAATTCAACCTTATTTATAAATGAGCAAATCGAGGCACACGTACTAATAAACGATTTTTTCTCCTCGATTGTGGCCATGGTTGTAACGTTAAGAATCGGAGTTTGAATAGAAAAACTAGAATTTGGAATTACACGTTGATCAGCAAAACCTAAAAAGTCTGCACTCAGGGATAATTTATTATGTTCACTTGTTAAGGTATCAGTTGACGATGCACTTGAAGCTGAATCAGAATCTGAATTATTGGAATCTAAATCTTGTTCTGCGTTAGTGAAATCTAAATCTTGCTCTGATTTTTTAGAATTTAAATCTGGATGTGAATGTTTAGAAACCACCTTCCCGTTCCTTAGGTCCATACGTATTGAAACGGAAAGACGAAATATTAAAATTTTATTGAAGTAAGATATGTGGAATTTGTTTATGAAGATTGAATAGGAATTAAATTTAAAGGAAATTGAATTTGAATGCGAGAATTATCCGAGAGTGGATTATGCTTGATTTGAAAAGTTATGCAGAATTGAAAAACAAGTGGGATTTGAGAGAGTAAAACTGAAAGCATTATTTTTGAAGGAATTTTATGAAAATATTTTTTTTTTAAAGGAAATTTGTGAAAATATATATTTTAAAGAAAGCCAAAGTATTATTTATTTATTTATTTATTTATTTATTATTTAAAGTCGACGACAAACTATGGTCGACTGCATAATATAAAAGATATATAAATATACAACTCAAAAGATAAAATTTAAGATATATCGAGCTTTCAACAATGTTATATTACAAACAGAGAAATATTAATGAACATTACTATTTAATTTCAGAATATAATAATAATAAGAAATATGAGCAGAAAGAAGATCTTATGCCGAAATCTTATACTGGCGGAATGCATCAGATTCCGCTCAGCATGATTTCGGAATGCAGTGGATTCCAATCTCCCTGTTGGAATGCAACAAGATTCCATTCAGCATGTCATGGGAATCCGGCAGTGCTAAGAGTAGTGTAATGAGGATACGCCATCACAAGGCATAAAAAAGTAACATGACCTGTGTTGTTGGAATGCACCGAATTCCAATCAGCTCGATGCCTGACCCATAAGATTATACTGCCGGAATGCATACGATTCCGGTCAGTGACTCTTGAAAAAGCATGTTTTTTACGTTGTTGGAATGCACCAGATTCCAATCAACACAGTACTGTCCTGTTCCTTCATAATGAGACATGTTGATAAATGTTCCTCCATCCTTAAGCGAGATAGTTCCTGTTTTTTTATCGAAGAATAAAATGCCGGCAAATTAAATTAGCTTGTATCTCTTAAATTAGATAGGCAAGTATTGCATTACGTATAGTGGCAAAAGTACATTCAAGACTGATGCAGCTATACAAGTCATTGTAGTGCGCGCACCAGATAAGACGAGGATTATTTTTAGCAAAGTTTCGTCGACAAATTTATCCAATAATGAGCTTATGGATGAACAATACCCCCAGTAATATTCTCCGATTTTCCAGAGTGGGTAAGTTAATAAGAAGAAGTCTACTTCTGTATGGAGGAAGGTGGAGACTTGAGTCCCAATTAAGGCCGTGTAATGCAAATATCAAAAATTGCTTTTGAACTGACTCAAGACGCTTTATATGCTTTTGAGAAACAGGGGACCAAACGCATGAGCAATACTCGAGTAATGGACGAACCAGCGATGTGTAAAGAACCTTAGTGAGGTACGGATCATCG
Source organism: Eurosta solidaginis (assembly GCF_040869045.1). Taxonomy (NCBI): domain Eukaryota; kingdom Metazoa; phylum Arthropoda; class Insecta; order Diptera; family Tephritidae; genus Eurosta; species Eurosta solidaginis. The sequence continues at coordinate 88,289,355 of NC_090324.1, read as the reverse complement.
AACTCTTTAGCCCATCTTTTAACAAATCCAAGTAAACCCAACGCTTTGTTGGCTATAGATGAAATATGCATGTTAAAATTCAATTTCGGATCAAAAAGGACACCTAGATCATTTGCAATAGATATACGCTCCAAAGGCGTACCATCTATTACATAAGATTTCAATGCTGGCTTCACTCGGTGAAATGTCATATGCTTACATTTAGAGCAATTTAAAGCTAATAAATTTGTTGTGCACCAACAATGGAACGAGTCCAAGTCGGCCTGAAGAAGATCCAAGGAACTCAATTCGGTGGGACAGTAAGTGTAGCAAAGTTTTACATCATCCGCATACATTATAGTATGGGAATATAATATTGTCTGTGGCAAGTCATTAATGAAAAGGGCAAAGAGCAAAGGGCCTAGATGACTTCCCTGGGGTACGCCGGAGGAAACTCCGAACGATTCCAACAGATTGCACTTGAACAGGACTTTTTGGGTCCGGTTAGAAAGATAGCTTTTCAGCCACATTAATAGGTGAGACGGAAAGCCCAGTAAATCAAGCTTATGAATAAGCAACTCGTGGTTGACGGTATCAAATGCTTTGCTGAAGTCCGTGTAGATGACATCCGTTTGCTTGTTCGCTAAAAATCCTTCCATAACTATAGAGGTGAATACAAGCAAATTTGTAGTGGTTGACCTTTGACGAATAAAACCGTGTTGGCATGGAGATAAAAGACTAGAACACTGATATTGCAGTTGATTGGTGACAATCTGTTCAAAGACTTTAGGAATGACTGAAAGTTTAGCAATACCCCTGTAGTTTTCAACTTTTGACCTACTACCTTTTTTATGCAGGGGTATAATAAAAGACTGTTTCCAAAGTGCCGGGAATGACGCAGATCCCAGAGATAGCTCAAATAATTTTAAAATAGGCTCATACATGTTTTCGGCGCAGTACCTAAGCACGCAGCTAGGAACACCGTCCGGTCCCGGAGGAAAGAGGGGCTTCAAAGATTGAAGACTCTGAAGAACAATATTACCATCAATAGCAGGATTCCTAATGAAATTCGAGCTATCTAAGCGATAGGGATATTGACCAGAATGAAAACCACTGGATGAATACGTGGACTTAAAGAACTCAGAAAATAGTTCAGCAACGTCGTCATCAGTGCAAGCTTTTTTACCTCCAAAGGTTAACGAGGAAGGATACCCAGAAGTTTTCCGCTTTGAATTTACGAAACTGTAAAACTTTTTTGGATTTCTAAAAAAATGGGCTTTACAACAACTCAAGTAATTTTTATAATAAAGCTGATTAAAACGGTGAAATTTAGAACGAGCTATTAGATATTTAGAGAGGTCAGCAGATGCTCCAGATTTCTTGAACCTCTTATAAAGCCTAGATTTGATGTTATTAAGTCTGATAAGTTGCCTTGAAAACCAAGGGGGCTTATTCGAACATAGGGTATAGCGAGTAGGAATGCAGGTATCAAAGAAGCTATCAAGCGTACTGTAAAATATAGAGATAGCCGAATCGACATCAGTGCAAGCATAGAGATCCGACCAATCATGGGAAGCCAACAGATCATTGAGCATAATGAAATTCGCTTTGTAGAAGCATCTTGATCGGGGACGAGACTGTACTTGAATCCTACGGGGTAGGCTAATATCAAGTGATATCTCTAGCGTAGGGTGAAGAGGGTCTTCTGGAAGGGATAAAGGTGGTATTTGCGTAAGGGCAGTACCCACCGAGCCATCCACAAATACTAAATCCAGCATTTTATTTCCACTATTTGGAACATTGTTAATCTGTAAAAGAGATGAGTCTAACAAGCAATTGAGAAACTCATGTTGAGCAGTGGGAGTTAAAAAGTTTGAATCACTTATATTAACCCAACTAACTGTTGGCAAGTTAAAGTCACCAACAACAACAAGTCGATCGTTATCTCCCAACTGCGAATGCAAATCACAGATGGCCGAGCTATGACTAGCATAAACATCCATATCCGAACGAGGTGGTATATACGAACAGCAAACAATTACGCTATATCTACCGAATGAAAGCCTAACTGCTATGAATTCGATATGGGAGATATTGTCCAGCGAAATCAACTCAGACGATAGGTTAGATTCAACAGCAATAAGGACACCTCCCGCTCTAGAGATGCGATCACGCCGATAAACAGCATATTTATTTGAAAAAACCTTAGAATTGTAATTATCAGGCTTTAGCCAGGTCTCCGTAAAAGCTACAACTTGTGCAGAAAAGTTGAAAGAATTAAGGAAGAATGGAACAAGTTTTGATCGTAAACCACGAACATTTTGATAATTAATGAGAAGACGGGACAGATCAGCAATTACCTTTGTGTTGTTATTACTGTGTTCGTCATACCGTTTTTTGGCTGTAATAAAACAGGTTCGGCCCTCGCCTTTCTGGTGAACAAGTGAACCACAGTATGCTTGGGCCAAAAAGAGGAATCAAGTACCTTATCGAAATATTCATCTGAAAGGGATATTTTAAATGAGGAGATGTCTCTCTCATATTTAAAGTTAAATTTATACACATTGATGTTACTAGTGGGTGCAACACCAAGTTTAGAGCAAAACGTAATGAGCAATGTCATTTTCGGTAAGCGAGGCGTGTAATCGGGACACAAATACAGCCCTACGAGGTGGCACGGCAGTCACCTGCAAAGGAGTAGCGGATAGCGCACCAGAGAGCTGGGAAGGTGCGGCCGTTATAGCGTTGGTTATCGAGCCCGTACTATTTTTTTCAGGTACACTTGTATCGCTAGCAACAACCCCAGTATCGGTAACTGTTATTGTTGGAGCTAAAAATACCGGTGGAGGTGTAGGATGAATTGGGGAGTCCAGCGAAATCAACATTGGTGACGTAGAACAAACAGCCGCAAAGGTACCACTATTAGTTCGTGCATCGTTTAATTTGCCAGAGATCGTCTCACTGGAAGTCTCGACACAACCTTGTGGAGATTCTTGTGGAGATTTCTGAGCTGCATTGTTCATAACGTCTTTGGTTAGCCTGTTCGTATTAGTCAACGCGGTTGAAGGGACATTCGTAGGAGGACAGCTTTGCCCCTGACTCGAAGACAAGTTGGAGTCATTGTTGGTCATACATTTCTTTCGTTTTGGGGATTCAGATATCACTTTCAATTTTTCAAAGTGAGCCTCCATCGTTTTGAATCTTTCGTTAAGGTCACGAAACCCAATAAAAATGTTGTTGAACTCTTTCTGAGTTTGCCTCATAAAAGCTCGCATGTCATTTTCTACGGAACGACAATCATGACATATCCAGTTCAGTCCAATTTTGCTGTATATTAGGTCAACCACCCGACCACCTATGTGAGAGAAACCGGCACAGATAACATGAGCCATATTATCACAGAGCCAACAACAAACATAAGTATCACCACGTGAAATTTTCTTTTGATTGGTGCACTTCTTGACACAGCAATCCAACATAATTGCAAAGTTAAACAAACCCAAAAGAAAAATAGGCAAAAGAAACTATAAGTATAAGATAAATTGAACAGCTGTTCAAAAATTATGGGCAAGAGTTATTTTGGAGCACTGGATGCAAATCGCAAGACAGCGTATAGCTAGCAGCGAACACAACACAAAGCAAAAAGGGCACACAATGACTTGCTAATAGCAGCTACCAACAAAAAGGTATGCAGTTATCACAAATTTTTGTGAAAATCTATGATATATGAACACACAGACTGAATGTTTAAATTGCACAAAAAGCCACTATGTATATTGCACTGTGTAAAGATTTAATACGAAATTAAACTTTTAAACTGTTTTCTATTCTATGAATAAATATTTATAAAAGATAAAACTTGTTTACAAAGTAAAAAGAATAACAATTCGAAGAGCGATCAAAAACACGTCCGCGCACGGCAAGGTTACCAGATCAATTATCAAACTATGTTTTTTCACGGAGGCACCGTTTAAAGTCAAAATTGTATGATTTTATTTTTATAGATACGGGCGCACCGCGTCTTTTCAAACTTGTAATATAAATGTCCTCGGACGGACCGGGATAAAAAAAAAAATTATGCCATATATATACACGGACGCACCGCTTTAAGGTCAAAATAATATCATTGGTTTTTCACGGAACCACCGTTTACCGAAAAAAAATCTCTTTGGTTATTTACGGAACCACCGCTTTAAAGAAAAAGTGTAATCATGTTATTTTTTAACGTGCAACGCACCGCTTACGAAAAGTAAAAAAAAAATTTTTATTTTTTTGTTTGTATTTTTTTTGATGGAGCCCACTGTAGGGCAGAGTGGGACTAAAACTAGAAAACTTTTAAAAATTTATTTAATTTCAGCAACTGCTATAATAGCCAAAAACCAGCATTTATTATGATTAAAAAAAGTTTCTGTTTTCGTCCGACTCTGTCCCACCTGACCTTTACACATTTTGCACATATATATATATATATATATATATATATATATATATATATATATATATATATATGTTTGTATTAAAAAAAAAAGTGGCACCGCTCACTTTTAAAAGTCGGCAATTTAAAAGTTTTGCAAGCTGTAATTTGGCAGTCGTTGAAGATATCATGATGAAATTTGGCAGGAACGTTACTCCTATTACTATATGTATGCTTAATAAAAATTAGCAAAATAGGAGAACGACCACGCCCACTTTTAAAAACAAAAAATTTTTAAGTCTAATTTTAACAAAAAATATAAGTAAATTATGTCAACATTCAACTCCAGTAATGATATGGTGCAACAAAATACAAAAATAAAAGAAAATTTCAAAATGGGCGTGGCTCCGCCCTTTTTCATTTAATTTGTCTAGGATACCTTTAGTGCTATAAGTCGAACAAAAATTTACCAATCATTGTGAAATTTGGTAGGGGATTAGATTCTAGGACGATAACTGTTTTCTGTGAAAAAGGGTGAAATCGGTTGAAGCCACACCCAGTTTTTATGCACAGTCGACCGTCTGTCCTTCTGCTCGGCCGTTAACACGATAACTTGAGCAAAAATCGATATATCTTTACTAAACTCACTTCACGTATTTATCTGAACTCACTTTGTATTGGTATAAAAAATACCCGAAATCCGACTATGACCACGCCCACTTTTTCGATATCGAAAATTACGTAAAATGTGAAAAATGGCATAATTCTATACCAAATACGAAAAAAGGGATGAAACATGGTAATTGGATTGGCTTATTGACGCAAAACAAAACTTTGTAAAATGTGTGTAAGTAGAATAAATTAAGTAGAATAAAATGAAAAATTCTGCAGGGCGAAATCAAAAGCCCTTAGAAGTTTTGCAGGACTATTGTTTGTGGTATTACATATATAAATAAATTAGCGGTACCCGACAGATGATGTTCTGGGTCACCCTGGTCCACATTTTGGTAGATATCTCGAAAACACCTTCACATATACAACTACCACCACTCCCTTTTAAGCCCTCATTAATACCTTTAAATTGATACCCATATCGTACAAACAAACTCTAGAGTCACCCCCGGTCCACCTTTATGGTGATATCTCGAAATGGCATCCACCCATAGAACTAAGGCCCACTCCCTTTTAAAATACTCATTAACACCTTACTTTTGATACCCATATTGTACAGACGCATTCTATAGTCACCCCTGGTCCCACCTTTATGGCGATATCTCGAAAAGGCGTCCACCTATAGAACTAAGGCGCACTTTTTTTAAAATACTCATTAACATCTTTCATGTGATACCCATATCGTACAAACAAATTCTAGAGTCACCCCTGGTCCACCTTTATGGCGATGTCTCTAAAAGGCGTCCACCTACAGAACTAGGGCAAACGCCCTTTTAAAATACTCATTAACACCTTTCATTTGATACCCATATCGTACAAACAAATTCTAAGCCCACGCTCACCGAATAGGATGAAGCCTTCAAAATTGGCAGTTGCAATTGTTTTTGCTGTCTTATCGGGGATTGATATTGTAACTAGGTATTTGCTTAAGTCGCACATAATGGTAACCGCGAACCTATTTCCATTATTCGACTCAGGCAATGGTCCTATTGTATCTATGACTACGACATCGAAAGGTTTACAGGGTGTTGGTGTAAGTACCAAATTTTCTTTTGTTTTTGGCTTTGCTTTATTTAATAAACATTTTTCGCAATTTTTAACGAATTTTATGATATCGCGAGTCATGTTCTTCCAGTAGTATTTTGTACGTATTTTTGCGTAAAGCTTTTTATTTCCGCAGTGACCACCTGATATCGGGTCATTGTGGTAAATTTCCATTAGTTAAAGTTTTTTGTCGTTGTCCGTAACTGTTTCGACAGGCTCTATTAATAGTATTTGTAAATTTTTAAAAATTGAATTCCCCGTACTTTTAAAATTTGAAATAGAAAATATTTAAAAAAATGATCATCTTTTTGCCATTCTGCTTGCTTAATATTTTGTTTACCAGCTCCTTTTTCAAGCTTCAAAAGTAATTCATCTATTTGCATTATCTTGAGTAACTCGAGTTTTTTATATTTTAAATGCGCATATATTTTTAAATCGATTTTATTATTATCGCTGTCATGACATATTTGGATTTTTATTCTAGGGATTTTCTTGGAAAAATTATATGGAAATTTGTCGAATAACTGTAATTTAATATTTTCTTCGTTTATGTCCACAGTCGGTTGTTGTAGTTGTTCGTGACGTTTCGTCATAGACCTCGTCTGTACTGTTAAAATTTGATTATTTGAATTTTTAAGTTCTTGAATTGAAATTCGCGATAATGTGTCTGCACCTACATTTGATTTTCCTTTAATATATTCTATGGTGAAATTATATTCTGATAGTTCAAGCCGAATACGTGAAAGTTTTGAAGAGGGGTCTCTCATGTTGAACAGATAAACTAATGGACGATGATCGGATTTTACGGTGAAGTGAGTCCCGTATATGTATGGTCGAAATTGTTTTATTGCAAAGTAAATTGCTAAAAGTTCTAGTTCAATGATTGATTTTCTCTGTTCTGAGTTATTGAATGTTTTTGATGCGAAGCAAACTGGTAAATCGTTACCATTGTGGGTTTGACTCAAAATGGCACCGCAAACAATTTTCGAAGCATCAACGGTAATTATGAATTATTTTGTGAAGCCTGGGTATTGGAGAATTTTAGGTGAAATTAAAGGTTTACGGAGTTTTTCAAAAGCAATTTCACAAAGGTTGTCCCATTTAAATTCTACTTTCTTCCTGGTAGGCTTGTTCAAAGGTGCAAAATCCGGTATAAACCTTCTGTAGTAGTTAGCAAATGCTACAAATCTGCAAACTGCATCTTTGTCGCGTGGTTTAGGGAATTTTTTAACTGCAATGGTTTTTGAATCGTCAGGCAGCAGGCCTTTGGACGAGCATTTATTACCAAGGATTGTAACTTCTGAACGCATGAAATTGCATTTTTAAGGATTTAAACGTAAATTGAACTCTTTTGATGTTTGAAAATCTTTTTCTAAATTTTTAAGATGGTGAGTCCCGCTACAACCAATAAACTATTACGTTGTCAACGTATAAAAAGGCTTGATTGGGGGAAATACCCGAAAAGGCAATAGACATCATCCTGGAAAATGAGTTTGGAGCAACGTTTAGTCCGAATGGTAAAACTTTCCAGCGAAAAGCACCACGATCGGTACTGAAGGAGGTGATGTCTCTAGAATTCTTATGTAAAGGGATTTGATGGAAACCGGAATATAAATCTAATGTTGAGAAGTATTTTGCTCTTCCGATATTATCTAAAATGTCGTCTACATGCGCAGGTGGAAATTTATCAGCTATTAATTTTTTAGTTACAGCTCTAAAGTCAATGCACATTCTGTATGATTTTTGGCCAGTTGGGTGCTTTTTAGGAACCAAAATCAATGGTATATTGTAATTTGAGTAACTTTCTTCGATTAAATAATTTTTTTAGCAAATTATCAACCTGTTTATTTGTTTCAGTACGTTGTGAGTATGGTAGTCTATAATTTTTAATGTATACCGGTGTCTTATCTGTCAATCTAAGTTTTTGTCAGTAAAAATTATTTAAAGTCATTTCGTCCGTCTTTAGGGCAAATATGTCGGAGTATTTTAGGCATAAATGAAGAAGTTGTTTGTTGTATTAAAATTGATTTAAGTTCTCCTAAACGTTCTGGATCATCTGAAGCTTTATTAATTTTGTATATATGAAAATTGCTAATATTTTCTGTTTTAATATTTAAATCTTTTATGTATTTTACTTCGTCTATTGTATTAATTACTTTTAAAATCGGATTTTCCGTGTCTACTATGCATTTGGCTGTGAAAACGCCATCGGAAATCTCATGTGAATCAACAAAAACTGGATTTTTGGAATTACCTAGATTGAAAATACGGAAAACTTCTCACATTGGTGGAATTGTTAAACTATTGTTAGATGTACTATGTAAAATTGAAGCTTTAGCCCTTTCCGTCCCGTGAAAAATTTGTATTGTGTCGTTTGAGTAGTTCATTATGCATTTATTTGCTTTTAGAAAGTCCTCTCCGAGTATGCCGTCTGAGGGTATATTGAAATGTCATCAACCACATGGAGAGTATGTGGTATTAAAATGTTCGTTACTATTAAGTTCGTTTCTATTGCGCCTAATGTAGTAATTGTCTCGTATGTTACGCCTGTGATGTTAATAATATTACTGTTATCTATTGCTGAATTTGTCGACAAACTAGAAATTTTAATTAGGGAAATATCTGCCTGCGAGTCTTCTAGAAACGTACATGTTTTGTCGGAATCGGTAACTTTTACTTCGATGAAGTTGGAATAATTTAAATTTAAACAGTATATTGATTGGAAATTACTTAGTTGCTTAGCTCCGGCTCTAGTAATTGAGTTTTTGTTGTTGGTATTTCTTCTATTTGCGGACCGACTATTATTATTATTGTTGTAAATATTTGGCCGATTGGTGCCTTTATTGGAATTGCTATTTCGAAGATTTGAATAATGCTGCCTATTCGAGTTACCGTTAAATCTAAAATTATTGTTGTTTTGCCTGTAATTTTTGTTACTTTTAAAATTCCCTCTGAAGCTTGATCTAATAGGACGTGACCGAAAAGCTAACACTTGTCGTTCCTTTACCTCCTGGTCGCGCTCTATTATCATCTTCGCTACAACGCCCTTTGAATCTTTGAATGTGGTTGACGCCAGGTTTGATTTTACCATATCCGAACGGCTATTGAGTCTGCAAACACTTATGGGTTGTTCAATTGCCATTTCATGAGCCTTTGCCTGTGTCATACCTTCAATGACTAAAGAAAGTTCCAGCGAATCCGAAAGCTCTTCTACTTGTTTTGAAAATTCTGAAAAATTGTTGTTATTTACTCTCAAAGTTGCGATGTTACCAGCGACAACTTTCGAGTTGTCTTGTTTTATTTTACCGCGTAACGCTTCTATAATTTGGATGACTGAATTTATTTCCGCTGGTAAGGGTTCACGAGCTTTGCCTTCGAGTTTGGATTTTAAAAATGCAATGAAAGTAGGAGTTAAAGTTTCGTTAGAGAATACTTCCATTAATTCAACCTTATTTATAAATGAGCCAAGTGCTAACGGGTCTCCACTGTAGTTTTCTCGCATAATCGAGGCACACGTACTAATAAACGATTTTTTCTCCTCGATTGTGGCCATGGTTGTAACGTTAAGAATCGGAGTTTGAATAGAAAAACTAGAATTTGGAATTACACGTTGATCAGCAAAACCTAAAAAGTCTGCACTCAGGGATAATTTATTATGTTCACTTGTTAAGGTATCAGTTGACGATGCACTTGAAGCTGAATCAGAATCTGAATTATTGGAATCTAAATCTTGTTCTGCGTTAGTGAAATCTAAATCTTGCTCTGATTTTTTGGAATTTAAATCTGGATGTGAATGTTTAGAAACCACCTTCCCGTTCCTTATGTCCATACGTATTGAAACGGAAAGACGAAATATTAAAATTTTATTGAAGTAAGATATGTGGAATTTGTTTATGAAGATTGAATAGGAATTAAATTTAAAGGAAATTGAATTTGAATGCGAGAATTATCCGAGAGTGGATTATGCTTGATTTGAAAAGTTATGCAGAATTGAAAAACAAGTGGGATTTGAGAAAGTAAAACTGAAAGAATTATTTTTGAAGGAATTTTATGAAAATATTTTTTTTTTTAAAGAAATTTGTGAAAATATATATTTTAAAAGAAAGCCAAAGTATTATCAAACTATGTTTTTTCACGGACGCACCGTTTAAAGTCAAAATTGTATGATTTTATTTTTATAGATACGGGCGCACCGCGTCTTTTCAAACTTGTAATATAAATGTCCTCGGACGGACCGGGATAAAAAAAAAATATGCCATATATATACACGGACGCACCGCTTTAAAGTCAAAATAATATCATTGGTTTTTCACGGAACCACCGTTTACGTAAAAAAAATCTCTTTGGTTATTTACGGAACCACCGCTTTAAAGAAAAAATGTAATCATGTTATTTTTTAAAGTGCAACGCACCGCTTACGAAAAGTAAAAAAAATTTTTTTTTGTTTGTATTTTTTTTGATGGAGCCCACTGTAGGGCAGAGTGGGACTAAAACTAGAAAACTTTTAAAAATTTATTTAATTTCAGCAAATGCTATAATAGCCAAAAACCAGCATTTATTATGATTAAAAAAAGTTTCTGTTTTCGTCCGACTCTGTCCCGCCTGACCTTTACACATTTTGCAAATATATATATCAAGAAAATGTATGTTTGTATTAAAAAAATTTTTTGTTTAAGGTAATTGAATAAGTATGGTAATAAGTACGGTAATTTTTGAAAATTGGAAATATAACATGAAATCTATTATTATGTAGATATCGAAAATTCAGAAAAAGGTTAAAATGAAATAATTTTTTTCCTTTTTTTTTAATGTGATAGGAAATATGATGAATATTCAATGGAAATTGACAAAAATGTAAGTTTAATTGATTTTAATATAATGTATATAATGCAAAAATCATTTCATACAAACTGCTGCTGCGCTTCGTTACCGCTTGCTGTTATGTTGCTGTTTTGCTGCTGCTGCTGCGCTTGCTGTTCTGCTGCTGCTTTATGGTGTCACTTGTTTTCCGCTATTCGTTATTTTTTGGTGTACGGTGGTTTGCCGGTATGATGGCGTGGCTAGTGCCATTTTAAAAAAAATTTTTTGGTACAGTCTTCGAAAGTAATTATTTGAATTTTTTATGTTTTGTTGTTTTTTCCACAATTATATTATTTCTGCTGCCGTTTAGTTTCTTTTATTATTAGTTCAAAAATTTCTTATTATTTCCGTCTTTTAATTAGTTTTTGTATTATACTTGTCTGTATGTTTTTTACATGTCTTTTAAATAATAATTTTTCACTAGCCACTACCGAAAAAAACTACCACCACTACCGTATTTGTTCTGATTTTGGAAATTTTTGTATATTCGACGATTTAATAATTTTTGTTGTAGATTTTTTTTTTGTTGAAAATGTTTAAAAGTTTTTTTTTTTGTAAAAATTTTTAAATTTTGTAATTTTTTTTTGGTAGTTGTTTTAAATTTTGTATTTTTTGTAGTTTTTCTAAATTTGTATTTTTTTTTTGTAGATTTTATAGTTTTCTAAAGAACATTTTTTTGTGTAGTTTTTAGTTTTTAATTTTATTTGATTTTATGGTTTTTTTGTAGACTTTAAATTTTTTCTTTTTTTTTTTTGTAAATTAAATTTTAATTCTTCAGAAAATTTTTTATTTGTTTAATTAATTTTTATACTCAGTTGAGCAGAGCTCACAGAGAATAATAACTTTGATCGCATAACGGTTGGTTGTACAGGTATAAAGGAACCGAGATAGATATAGACTTCCATATATCAAAATCATCAGTATCGAAAAAAAATTTGAATGAGCCATGTCCGTCCGTCCGTCCATCCGTCCGTTAACACGAGAACTTGAGTACATTTTGAGGTATCTTGATGAAATTTGGCATGTAGGTTCCTGGGCTTTCATCTCAGGTCGCCGTTTAAAATGAACGATATTGGACTATAACCACGCCCACTTTTTGATATCGAAAATTTCGAAAAACCGAAAAAGTGCGATAATTCATTACCAAACACGGATAAAGCGATGAAACATGGTAGGTGAGTTGAACGTATGACGCAGAAAAGAAAATTAGTAAAATTTTTGGAAATGGGAGTGGCACCGCCCACTTTTAAAAGAAGGTAATTTAAAAGTTTTGCAAGCTGTGATTTGGCAGTCGTTGAAGATATCATGATGAAATTTGGCAGGGACGTTAATCCTATTAGTATATGTATGCTTAATAAAAAAGATCAAAATAGGAGAACTACCACGCCCACTTAAAAAAAAAATTGTAAAGTAAAATTTTAACAAAAAATTCTATATCATTACTGTATATAAGTAAATTGTGTCAACATTTAACTCCAGTAATGATATGGTGCAAAAAATACAAAAATAAAAGAAAATTTCAAAATGGGCGTGGCTCCGCCCTTTTTCATTTTATTTGTCTAGGATACTTTTAATGCCATAAGTCGAACAAAAATTTACCAATCCTTGTGAAATTTGGTAGGGGCTTAGATTCTAGGACGATAACTGTTTTCTGTGAAAAAGGGCGAAATCGGTTGAAGTCACGCCCAGTTTTTATACACAGTCGGCCGCCTGTCCTTCCGCTCGGCCGTTAACACGATAATTTGAGAAAAAATCGATATATCTTTACTAAACTCAGTTCACGTACTTATCTGAACTCACTTTGTATTGGTATAAGAAATGGCCGAAATCCGACTATGACCACGCCCACTTTTTCTATATCGAAAATTACGAAAAATGAAAAACTTCCAGAATTCTATACCAAATACGAAAAAAGGGATGAAACATGGTAATTGGATTGGTTTATTGACACAAAATATAACTTTAGAAAAAACTTTGTAAAATGTGTGTGACACCTACCATATTAAGTAGAAGAAAATGAAAAAGTTTTGCAGGGCGAAGTCAAAAGCCCGTAAAAGATTTGCAGGAATACTCTTTGTGGTATTACATATATAAATAAATTAGCGGTACCCGACTTATGACGTTCTGGGTCACCCTGGTCCACATTTTGGTCGATATCTCGAAAACGCCTTCACATATACAACTACCACCACTCCCTTTTATAACCCTCATTAATACCTTTAATTTGATACCCATATCGTACAAACACATTATAGTCACCTTTATGGCGATATCTCGAAAAGACGTCCACCTATAGAACTAAGGCCCACTCCCTTTTAAAATACTCATTAACACCTTTCATTTGATACCTATATCGTAAAAACTAATTCTAGAGTCACCCCTGATCTACCTTAATGACGATATCTCGAAAAGGCTTCCACCTATAGAAATAACGCCCACTGAAAAGTGTTTAATTTTAAAAATGAAAGAAGCTAAGACGTTCGTAGTCAAAACATGAATCTTCTTTATTAAATAATTGCTTTCTCTTTTATAGTAATTTACTTAACCTATACATTCATAATAATCTTAATACTAATAAACTAAAAATATGTACATTGGTAATGGGGTATGCATATATGTAAGTTTGCATGCAGTCTTTGTATGCAACTTTTGTTTTTTTTTGTTTTTGAGTTCAGTTGTTAAAATTTATTAAACAGAATTTAACTTATTAGAAACAAATTTTCTTTTCAACTGAAAAAATCTGACAATTTTCCATTTTCGTTTTACAAAATTTCTTATTGCTACTATATAATATTAACAATGTAAAAGTACAGTAACAAAATCTAAGGTATATAAGGCTATTATATAACTTGCATGTACAATTGTATGCATGACTCCATACATGTAGGTTTGTATACATTGTTAGCAACGTCAGCAGATCAATGCAAATACTTTGGTTAATGTTAGGCATACATGTAAGTTTGTATGCCTGTCTCACAACGTCTGGTGAATGCTATGCATATATGTAAGTTTGTATGTCTGTCTCGCAACCTAAGCAGATCAATGCGGGAATTTGGTTAGTTCCCATAATTGGTTGTATGTAAATAATAAGCAAAATTTATTAGCTGTGAACGGACACGGGTTTCATATTTGGCATTCCATTGATGTTAGTTAACCGTCTGGGTTAGTTCAATAATTTATGTTGTATAATATTGTAATATGATTGCTATTAAAATATATTTGGCATGGAGGTTCATGATGCGTAATGCCGCAAGTGTATTACATAGATGTGTATGACGCATAATGCTACACCACTCCCTTTTAAAATACACATTAACACCTTTCATTTGATACCCATATCGTACAAACAAATTCTAGAGTCACCCCTGGTCCACATTTATGGTGATATCTCGAAAAGGCGTCCACCTATAGAACTAAGGCCCACTCCCTTATGAAATACTCATTAACACCTTTCATTTGATACCCATATCGTACAACCAAATTCTATAGTCACCCCTGGTCCACCTTTATGATGATATCTCGAAAAGGCGTCCACCTATAGAACTAAGCCCACGCCCTTTTAAAATACTCATTAACACCTTTCATTTGATACCCATATCGTACAAACAAATTCTATAGTCACCCCTGGTCCACCTTTATTATGATATCTCGAAAAGGCGTCCACCTATAGAACTAAGCCCACACCCTTTTAAAATACTCATTAAGACCTTTCATTTGATACCCATATCGTACAAACAAATTCTAGAGTCACCCCTGGTCCACCTTTATGGCGATATCTGGAAAAGGTGTCCACCTACTGAACTAAGGCAAACGCCCTTTTGAAATACTCATTAACACCTTTCATTTTATACCCATATCGTACAAACAAATTCTATAGTTACCCCTGGTCCACCTTTATGATGATATCTCGAAAAGGCGTCCACCTACAGAACTAAGCCCACGCCCTTTTAAAATACTCAGTAAGACCTTTCATTTGATACCCATATCGTACAAACAAATTCCAGAGTCAACCCTAGTCCACCTTTATGGCGATATCCCTAAATGGCGTCCACCTATAGAACTATGGCCCACTCCCTCTTAAAATACTCTTTAATACCTTCCATTTGATACACATGTCATACAAACACATTCCAGGGTTACCCTAGTAGTTTTCCTCTATTCTATTTAAATATCTTGAGATGTAGGCAATGGGTCGATCTTTCCCTGTTTCTCCTTGGGATAGCACCCCACCAATGGCATAGTTTGAAGCGTCGGTGGTAAAGTTGAATGGTTTTTCGAAATCTGGAAATGCGAGAATATCTGAGGCAACGAGTAGTTTTTTAGGGTATCGAAGGTCTGAAGGGCCTCGGAATTCATTTTGATACGCACTCTTGTAGATTGGTTTGCCTTGACCTGCGAATTCTCACCGCGTGCGAGATCTGTCAAGGGTTTAGCAACCTTAGTGTAACCGCAAATGAACTTTCGTTAATATGACGTCATTTCCAAACAGATTTTTAGTTCATTAATCGTTTCTGGGGGTGAGAGGTTCTCTATAGCTTGGACCTTTGAAGGATCCGCCTTCATTCCGTGGGATGTGATTACATATCCCAGAAATTCTACTTCCGTTCTCATAAATTTAGTTTTTTCCAAATTCATTCTCAAATTACCATCCGCAAGCCGTTTAAACACTATCTTTAAATTTACTAAATGTTCGTCAGTACTTCTTCCAAAGACAATAATGTCGTCCATATACACGTAGCTTATCCTCCCTATATACTGTTTTTATTTCCACCGAATCGCTCTTGAAAACATTACACGCTACCAGTGCTGCATCGGCACCGACACGAATTTTATGCCTAATATGTTGCAGGATGGCCCGATACAGCGACTTCTCCTTGAATGCGTCGAAGACCGACAGAATTCATTCAACGCTGTGAATCCATGAGATTTATTGAGAAGGGCTGCTTTCAAAACATCCAACTCCTTTACGCAGTCGGGAAATCTGCCAATATCTTTTAGTTCCTGTTCCGACAGTGGTGTTCGCACCGCTGCAAGTACCTCCTGTGGCTGCGTTCTTACGCTACCCTGTTATATTCTTCCCAATCGCTCATCGATTCTGGCAGGTTATCCTTAGTTGTTCTACACCCTCGTTATTGCCTCCAATTTTGCCTAGACTAGAGTTCAGAGCAACACCGTTTCTCAATCTGCCTAATCTGCTCGAGAATCGAGTCCCACATTAAGTTCATTAACTTTCGTGGTTAAAGCGTGCATTTCGAATGTAAAAAAATGAGGTTTGATATGTAGTAAAAAATTTATGTTTTAATTTTAATTTGGCCCACGATGGCTCTTTAAAAATTGTTTTTATTATTTTTTTGTGTTACTTACTAGCGTTCGCGATCACCTGATAGGATAGTCCTTATCGCACAGACGATTTGTTTGCTTTTTGTTTTAAAGTTGTCCTTACACTTTGACAGTTTCTTGCAAAGAAAAAAGGACTTTAGTTACTTTTAATAATTTGGAAAAAATTTAAACAACGTGACATCAGGATGGACAAGGCGACAGCTGTTTCGATTATACCTTGTAAATCTCTTCAAAGCATTTTCTCCCGGGAGTGGGATTTGTTGTAAAGTTTTTCCCAATTGCCTTTTCGCATATTTTATTCTTTTACACACTTCATACTTCGTATGTAATTATGTGTTAAAAATATGCTTGTTGGTAAGGCGGTTTCGAAGAAATAGGTATTGTTCCTGTTTTTTGTTCTATTTATAGAACTACAACGAATTAACCAATGTTGTCTATTTGTATGAGTTAAGGGGGATTGCTTCAACTAAATGTTTTCGTACATTTGAAGCAATACGGGCAAACCCCGCTTAATTCATACAAATGGACTTTAGTTACATTTGTGAAACTTTTACCGTGTTCTTATGGGAACGGCGACATGTACCAAGTTGGCGTTTCACAGTACATTAGTTTTTAATTAAATTTTTGGTCATGGAACGCTGTGTAATTCCTTTTTGGTCGTCGACATTCAGATAGAAGGCCACCTACGCTCTGGACATATTGAAAATCTTTAGCGTGTTCTTATGGGTACGCTGAAAGTATTGCAAGTAACGAGTGGCCGTTTCCAGTGTGTTCTGATGTGTACCCTGGAAACTCAACAAAAGGATAAGCCGGCCCAAGTGTGTTCTTATGGGTACCCTTAGGATAACTTTTTCAAAAGGAGATTTTTGCCGAATCCTGAAGGGAGCGGCAAGGTGCATACTGCATGCAAAATTTTTTGTGTACATCACACGGTCGTAGAAGTCGTTAACCATTTTTCGGCCTTCGGTATGGTGAGGTCCGTCCTAGAAGTATAGGTATACGGACTCACCCAGCCAATGTGATTATGCGTGCACTCGGAATAGCAATAGTGGATAATTCACTTATAAAAAAAAAAAGTGAATAACAAAAAGTTGAGGGAAAAGTGATGCTACAACCAATAAACTACTACGTCCTATCCAAAAAGCCCTCAGAGGGCTATACAGGAATAATATCATAAGAAGCGAGCCTCTGACCCCAAAGATCCTCTGGAGCGCGAATAAAATTTAACACGAAAAGTGAAACATTTGATAAGTGAATAAATACGTAGGATAATTTGCTTATCAAATGTTTCACTTTTCGTGTTAAATTTTATTCGCGCACCAGAGGATCTTTGGGGTCACAGGCTCGCTTCTTTTGATATTATTCCTCTATAGCCCTCTGACGGCTTTTTGGATAGGACGTAGTAATTTATTGGTTGCAGCATCACTTTTCACTCAACTTTTTGTTATTCTTTTGTTTTTTTTTTATTCGTTTTACCTCTTCTGGGGAAAGTAGTTTTTATACCCTGGAGGGTCAAGAAGAGAATCGCAGAGTTAAGCTATTGTTATAACCGGAGGGTCCCCTCGAAAGTGAATCGCGGTTTCAATATTTTCGTTATTGGCTGTAAAATCTTCAAATTATCTATGTTGAGGTCTTGCATCTCTTATTTATTCCTTCATCGGAATGATTATTTTATTAAAAAAAATTTTCGTTTTTCCTTAGCACTCCACTATCACTATCACTTCTTGACACTAACCACTACGGACCTCACCTTTAAGGAAGTCCTTTTTGAAGGACCCACATGCAAATGGGTACCTGCTCGTGCGCCAGTTAAGGAGGCCACGGGCTAGGGCTCCAAAAAATTTAAATTGGGGGCCGCCCCGATGTCCCATTATAAACTGCAAATAAGGAATGAAACTAATCGATTCGGTTCTTTAGTGTATTTACCATTTACTTCGATGATCAAAAACAAAATGAATTTTATTTTATACTAAAAGCTAACAATAAGCTTCTAAATTAGTTTAACTGATTTCTTATTTGCTGTCACTGCGCTTCCCACGATTGGCCAAAATAATATTTTTTCGCTTGGGTGGCAAACCACACGATTTGATTTTTCTGCATAACTGATATCATATCGCTTAAGCTCCAGTTCACATGAATTGCGTTTCGTCTGCTTACGCAATATGATATTAATTGATCCGATATATGCGTTGGATTCGCTCGTGTTTGTTGAAGTGTGGTGTCAGCACATTTTACAAGTAAGTGTCTCTGCCCACTTGTTAAGTACCCCCCCCCCCCCCCCCCCCCCCTTTTAAACATATGCGTCCCGCATATGAGCTCTTTTTTCAGAAGGATCCTTTGCATGGCTTGGCTGGTCCTGATCTATGGTCTGATTAAGTCTAGGAAAGTTGATTGCAGTAGTGAGTTTTCTCCAGATAATGTAGCATACGGCTGCCAGTATGGCCAAGGCAAGAGCATCAAAAATTAGTGAAAAGTGAAAAGTATACCCAAGTTGTTTAAGCTGATTAATATTTTCGATCCTGAACTCGTGAATATAGTTAAGGTTCAATGTTAGTCCTTAGCTCGTGATGTTTACCAACGGCGGTGGCAGGGCCTGCGCTGTGCGTACTTATTTGCTGGTGAATGTTTGATTTCCCAGAGTGACTGTTTCGTTGTTCAAAAAAATGACGTACTTTCCATTTAGGGATGTGGAGTAATTCCTCCCTTTTAACAGACCTTCAAAGTTGTGACAAATATTGTTGAGTCAGCGATCATCTCGACGGTTTTAGTGTTGTCTGGTTCAAAGTGGCATTTGGCATCGCCACCTTTAACTAGCCTAGCTAGGCACCCGTCTTCCCGAAGTTTGGTGAGGGATTTGGGAGAGCAAATTGTTGTATTGCTGATCGAAGGGCATTCAGTCCGAACGTTTCAACTTCGTTTATTGCCATTTTTTTATAGCTGAGGTCAACGTGTTGTTAGGAGTCGGCCCGTATTATTAGGAGTCGGTAGACGTCTAGTTTTACCTTTGGCGTTAAGAGTACGTAAAAAAGTGTGCTACCGTTTGAATACACGGAGGATGACCGGTACTTTTTGGATTCGATGGTGTTCTGATATGGTAGGGAATATTCCTCCATTATGAGCTTTCTTATCTCGTCTCGATCAAGAAGATTTGTGTTAATTACGTTATATTTCGCCATTTGGCACGCTTGGACGACTTCTGACACCTGTTCCTTCAAGATAATGAACTTAGGTCCAGAAGCTCCATATTCTCCTCGCTAATGTTTTTGCTTATAGCGTTAATGTGGAGAATCGCTTCGTTTGCTTTCTCGATTGCCTCGCGGGTACCGCTGAATAGTTTTTAGTTAACCCAGTACTGGTGATTGTTGTTTATTATGACGTCATTCATGCTTCGAAGAATATAGTCCCAATCCGTTGAATCTGGATACCCAGCTATCCACTTCCATGTAGAACCAATCCAGTCAATGGAACGTACCCTTCGTGATTTGCTTATCTGTATTTCGGCGAGGCGCAGCTTAGTTTGATTTAGGTCGACTTGTAACACAGTTCGCACAGCCCTGCTTGTAATGTCGTGCTCTGTTGACTCCATTAATTTGGCCAAAGCCGTGTTGAAGTAGTTTAGGTCGACCACATGATCTAAACTGAAGTGGCCGTTCAGGATCCAACTACGCCCATGCTCAATAGTTACCAGCTGGGAGCCATAGTTGTAGATGTTGAGGCCGTACACGCCGGATATTAAAAATAAACTGTCTTCCAACCATTAAAGAGAAAGAAAAAAAAAACGCTTTAGTGTTGCTAAGGTTAGTATTTGCCAGTTTTTTGTTTTTTGGCACTTTTTTTCTTATTTATCCCAGGGACGGCGAACTAATAATAAATAGGTACATAATGTAAATCTTCTTATACTCAGTTGAGCAGAGCTCACAGAGTATATTAACTTTGATCGGATAACTGTTGATTGTACAGGCATAAAGGAATCGAGATAGATATAGACTTCCATATATCAAAATCATCAGGATCGAAAAAAATTTGATTGAGCCATGTCCGTCCGTCCGTCCGTCCGCCCGTTAACACGATAACTTGAGTAAATTTTGTGGTATCTTGATGAAATTTGGTATGTAGGTTCCTGAGCACTCATCTCAGATCGCTGTTTAAAATGAACAATATCGGACTATAACCAACAAAATTTTGCAAGCTGTAATTTGGCAGTCGTTAAAGATATCATGGTGAAATTTGGCAGCAACGTTACTCCTATTACTATATGTATGCTTAATAAAAATTAGCAAAATCGGAGAACGATCACGCCCACTTTTAAAAAAAAATTTTTTTAAAGTCAAATTTTAACAAAAAATTTAATATCTTTGCAGTAGATAAGTAAATTATGTCAACATTCAACTCCAGTAATGAAATGGTGCAACAAAATGGAAAAATAAAAGATAATTTCGAAACGGGCGTAGCTCCGCCCTTTTTCATTTAATTTGTCTAGGATACTTTTATTGCCATAAGTCGAACAAAAATTTACCAATCCTTGTGAAATTTGGTAGGGACTTAGATTCTGGGACAGTTACTTATTTCTGTGAAAAAGGGCGAAATCGGTTGAAGCCACGCCCAGTTTTTATACACAAACGACCGTCTGTGTTCCGCTCGGCCGTTAATACGATAACTTGAGCAAAAATCGATATATCTTTATTAAACTCAGCTCACGTACTTATCTAAACTCACTTTGTATTGGTATAAAAAATGGCCGAAATCGGACTATGACCACGCCCACTTTTTCGATATCGAAAATTACGAAAAACGAAAAAAATGGCATAATTATATACCAAATACGAAAAAAGAGATGAAACATGGTATTTGGATTAGTTTATTGACGCAAAATATAACTTTAGAAAAAAACTTTGTAAGATGGGTGTGACACCTACCATACTAAGTAGAATGAAATGAAAAAGTTCTGCAGGGCGAAATAAAAACCCTTGAAATCTTGGCAGGAATACTGTTCGGGGTATTATATATATAAATAAATTAGCGGTATCCAACAGATGATGTTCTGGGTCACCCTGGTCCACATTTTGGTCGATATCTGGAAAACGCCTTCACATATACAACTACCACCACTCCCTTTTAACAGCCTCATTAATACCTTTAATTTGATACCCATATCGTACACATTCTACAGTCACCCCTGGTCCACCTTTATGGCGATATCTCGAAAAGGCGTCCACCTATAGAACTAAGCCCCACGCCCTTTTGAAATACTAATTAACACCTTTCGTTTGATACCCATATTGTACAAACGCATTCTAGAGTCACCCCTGGTCCACCTTTATGGCGATATCTCGAAAAGGCGTTCACCTGTAGAACTAAGGCCCACTCCCTATTAAAATAATCATTAACACCTTTTATTTGATACCCATATCGTACAAACAAATTCTACAGTCAACCCTGGTCCACCTTTATGCCGATATCTCGAAAAGGCGACCACCTATACAACTACAACCACTCCCTTTTAAAACCCTCATTA